>NC_060130.1:565972797-566275827 GCF_021461395.2 Schistocerca americana
TTTCTATCGATTTTTTTAATGTCAGTTATATGCATGTGATCATGACATAACCTCTCATTCCGTGTTCTAAATTTGCTTGTAAATTTAGTACAGCTGCCAACTCATAGCGCAAATGCACTAATCAGCAGGTATAGTACTTTACTGTACTCAATTGTATCCAGTTGCCTCCACCCCTCATATTCCACATTTACAGAGGTTCTGCTCTGTTTTCAGTGTGTCTGTCTATGTGCTGGCTGGCGTCTGTCTTTCCCTGCAAAGTGCAGGTGCGCATTGGAGCGTCTGATATTTGAGGTTCATGATAGTTCAAAAGCGTATATTATGTGCACTGAGTGTTTGTACACTTGATTATTTTCTGCTGTTGAAGCGTTACAGGTGTGTTTGCATAGCACTACACATACATTATCTTTAGACAATTTACTAGTTCTTTTGGCGTCTGATCCACTGTTTTGTGAACAGGTGTGCAGTACATGTTTTCGACACTTCACGATTAGCAAGCGTGATTGCAGAGAATTTTATATGCATTATTTTGACATTTTACAAGTTGTTTGCCTCTCTGCACATCAATGTACAGCATTATTTCAGTGATCTACATGTAGTTTGCAACTCTGTAGGGTGTGCAATGCATTATCTCGGTAATATACGCGTTGTCTGCGTGTCTGTACATCAGTGTACTGCATTATTTCGGTGATTCACAAGCAATTTGCAACTCTTGCTGTTGTGTAGTATGACTCCAAGCACATACGAGGGAGTGGTTTGTATGAGTGTTATAAATACACTCCTGGAATTGGAAAAAAGAACACATTGACACCGGTGTGTCAGACCCACCATACTTGCTCCGGACACTGCGAGAGGGTTGTACAAGCAATGATCACACGCACGGCACAGCGGACACACCAGGAACCGCGGTGTTGGCCGTCGAATGGCGCTAGCTGCGCAGCATTTGTGCACCGCCGCCGTCAGTGTCAGCCAGTTTGCCGTGGCATACGGAGCTCCATCGCAGTCTTTAACACTGGTAGCATGCCGTGACAGCGTGGACGTGAGCCGTATGTGCAGTTGACGGACTTTGAGCGAGGGCGTATAGTGGGCATGCGGGAGGCCGGGTGGACGTACCGCCGAATTGCTCAACACGTGGGGCGTGAGGTCTCCACAGTACATCGATGTTGTCGCCAGTGGTCGGCGGAAGGTGCACGTGCCCGTCGACCTGGGACCGGACCGCAGCGACGCACGGATGCACGCCAAGACCGTAGGATCCTACGCAGTGCCGTAGGGGACCGCACCGCCACTTCCCAGCAAATTACGGACACTGTTGCTCCTGGGGTATCGGCGAGGACCATTCGCAACCGTCTCCATGAAGCTGGGCTACGGTCCCGCACACCGTTAGGCCGTCTTCCGCTCACGCCCCAACATCGTGCAGCCCGCCTCCAGTGGTGTCGCGACAGGCGTGAATGGAGGGACGAATGGAGACGTGTCGTCCTCAGCGATGAGAGTCGCTTCTGCCTTGGTGCCAATGATGGTCGTATGCGTGTTTGGCGCCGTGCAGGTGAGCGCCACAATCAGGACTGCATATGACCGAGGCACACAGGGCCAACACCCGGCATCATGGTGTGGGGAGCGATCTCCTACACTGGCCGTACACCACTGGTGATCGTCGAGGGGACACTGAATAGTGCACGGTACATCCAAACCGTCATCGAACCCATCGTTCTACCATTCCTAGACCGGCAAGGGAACTTGCTGTTCCAACAGGACAATGCACGTCCGCATGTATCCCGTGCCACCCAACGTGCTCTAGAAGGTGTAAGTCAACTACCCTGGCCAGCAAGATCTCCGGATCTGTCCCCCATTGAGCATGTTTGGGACTGGATGAAGCGTCGTCTCACGCGGTCCGCACGTCCAGCACGAACGCTGGTCCAACTGAGGCGCCAGGTGGAAATGGCACGGCAAGCCGTTCCACAGGACTACATCCAGCATCTCTACGATCGTCTCCATGGGAGAATAGCAGCCTGCATTGCTGCGAAAGGTGGATATACACTGTACTAGTGCCGACATTGTGCATGCTCTGTTGCCTGTGTCTATGTGCCTGTGGTTCTGTCAGTGTGATCATGTGATGTATCTGACCCCAGGAATGTGTCAATAAAGTTTCCCCTTCCTGGGACAATGAATTCACGGTGTTCTTATTTCAATTTCCAGGAGTGGTGTCAAATCCACCCCTAAATAAATTGGTTCAAAATAAATAAAGTTCACTCCTTCCTCTGTCCAGGAGCCCAGCACTGGCTGAGTCCTTTCCCGGCCACTTCCTTCCCTCTCCCCAGACTGCCATCTTGGATTACATCACAGAAGGGATGACAGTGCCCTCTGGTGGCAGTATTGTGTAGTAGGTCAGTTGGACTCTTGACTTCATGGTGGACACACTGGATGGAGGTACTGCCTCTGACTGTTTAAATAAAGACTGCCTGCAGAATAAAGACTTACATCCATCCTATACAGCAGTGCAGCACATGTAGTGTCCTTTTCATGTTCCCCCCCCCCCCCCTTCCCCGCGGACCGTTATCTTGGATTATGTCACAGAAGGGATGACAGTGCCATCTGTTTGCGGTTCTGTGTACTAGGTCAGTTGGACTCCACAGTTCATGGTGAACACAATGGATGGAGCTACTGCCTTATATTGTTTAAATAAAGACTGAAAATAAAGACGTATGCCCATCCTATCCAGCAGCCTAGCAGAGGATGAGACCTTTCCCAGCCTATTCCTAGGAACAGGTGGCAGTCGGATGACTTAGGTTAGTGAAGGTAACCCAAATGACCTATTTCCCCACCATTTTCGTAGGTTAGTGGTGGTAGCCATGGTATGCTGCATTGCCTGGCTGGAATCTGAACTTTCCACCATTTTCTGGGGGAAGGGGAAGGGGGAGGAAATGGGTTAAGTTAGTGGAGGTAGCCCTATTGACCTATTTTCCCTTCAAATTTGAACTTCCCTCCATGACATCATTGCCTTGTTGCCATATCTATCGCCACCATCTTGGTTTTGCCACCTTGAATAAATTTGGCAACAATGGAGAGTGGGGTCACGCCCCTGTTGGGCGATAAAATCTGGGGCCGCTGGCAGAGTGTGGTAACAGTCATCAGCCAGCAGGCCATGCAAGGTAAACATGGCACTCGTGGGCGCAGACGTGCGACAGCGGTATTGCCAGCAAAATTTGTTGTGAATGGAGCAACAACAAATCAGGAAACTGCAGCATTGCTTTAAGTTATTGCGATGTATGAGGCGGTTCACTAGGCCAGAGACAAGATTGGCGATTTATAAGTGGCTGTCTTGTGGGAATTTATCCCTGCCATAGTGTCAGTCTCTCTCTGAAACTACGTCAGAAGCGAGAGAGTGTGGGGCTGCGGATGGAATTAATTGTTTACTACTGTTGCATAAATGTTTGAATGTTGAAACACTTCCCGGCCGATGCACCATATGTGGGGCGGCAGAAATGGCTATTGTTTATCAATTTTATGTTCTTTATATAAATTTTTGGTTTGTGGAATGTAAAACCAGTTCCTATTATTTAGAATGTTATTTATGCTGTCTTTCGCCGTTCTCAACACTGGCTCTCTAACTACAATATTGGCAACCAGAAAGTGATTAGCAAAACGTGAAGCCTGTAATTAGAATTCCTAGTGCCCACTTCATCTGAGAATACACTTATAGTTACAGCTTATAGCTCTGAGGAATTAGGAGATTGTCTGGGATTTATAATGAAAAACTGTTGTGAAAAAACGTCCTGTATTCTGAAAGTCACAGATGTAAACAAAAGAATCCACACAATCCAACTAACAGAGCAGTTCAGAGTCTAATGCCACTATAACTGTCCAAATTAAATATTTAAAAAAATGCTCGCCATAATTTGATGGTAATGTTTCATCAAACGCCACGCTAACTAATGGTGGAATGTTTGTCCCGCGGCGGCACGTGAAAATACGACAATACGCAAACTGAAGCTAGATAATTAAAGTCAACCCAGAATTAACACTTCACTCGAAAACGATTTCATGGTTACGCGCATCTCGAGTAACTTAATACGACATCCGAGGCTGTTTGTAGCAATGATACCGACGCGACGCAACTCCCGACCCAGATGGCGTGCTATTCAGTGTCTGGAGAGAACTGGGGCCTTGCTTCCTCGCGCAGCGTTCTTATATATAAAGCCGCGGAGCGGACGGCTAAGGGAACGCCTGATCAAATCGGCTCTCCCGATTAGCCGCAGGGCTAGTAATGCTCCACATTAATTTATTGAGTAGATCATTGCTTCTTTTGCTGCTGGCCGATGAAGCTCTCAATTTAAATGTGCATTCAGCACACAGGTAAGTAATCATTATAAAAATTTGTCTTGTCTAAGTTAAATATTTTGGGCGAGAGAATTAATTTAATTACACTGGACGCAGTAGACGAGCTCCGAACTGGCCCTTTGGAGATACGCTATCGCTATAGTTTTATAGGTATTCAAATGAAACTTCTCACATCCTTATGGTTATAGCGGATCTCCATTCTACTTAAATATAAACATCTTAGCCTTATGTATTAGCCTACTTAATCTATCTTGCTTCCTTAAGTTTTAAGACAAAAACAAGAAAATCATGAATTTCAACTAAAATTTTAATTTGTGAGATCCAGAAGACTGTTTCAATTAAATAATTACGAAAAAGGAATCTAATTATAAATTTTGAAGTCTCTACCTCTTTTCTGTTGCGCCAATGATTTTTACAGAAAAACGTCCAAATTTCGAAAATGGTTAAAGTTACCGAACTGATATTCAACACATATTAATTTAGTATTTTAGTCTGGCAGAAATGTTGCAAGTATTCTACATTAACTTGTACTTTGTTTCTATGTACCTGATGAAGCTATATTCCGCCTCTGGGGACACAACACCGAGGTGGGATGGAACGGCAACCACGAACTTGGAGTCTGAATGAGAGAGGGCAGTGACAGGGTCTTCAGCAGGTCCATTAGAGGCTCGGTTCCACTCGAGTCTATGGGCCAAGTTCGCTTCCCGCCTGGCATACCGGGGTCTGGGTGAGGTGTACGCTGCTGGAGGCACAGCAGCGCTGCAACAGCACCAGAGACAGCAACGAGTGTTGCCATCCACCAAGCACCACTAGCCTCAAGTTGTGGCACAACATCTATGAGGACGTGGGTTCGAGTCCAGTCCTGTCCTGGGAGCAGCTGCGGTGCAAGGGTCACGTGTCACCACTACACCCACCTTTGTCCCATGGTTGAGCAGAGGAGGCCCAATGGGATGAAGGACAGAGAGGTCCAGGGACGATAGCAGTTTCTGGAATTGCTGACAGAGTAACGGCGCCAGTCGCAACGCCTTTGCGGACAGCGACCAAGAGAGCGTGGCCGACTTCCATTGGCGGGCGACCACGATGACGGTAGCAGCGGGACTCGCTGGTGAGCGCGCAGGCGCCACGCCGACACTAAGCTTCACCCATCGAGTTTTGTAAATTAGCTGAATAAATGAATGTTACTGAATACCGCTTTATCACTCTGCACTGCACCTTGACGCTCTTGCACGTACTCGGCCTCCTGACAACATATGTGGTTGGTCCTGGCGTCAGCTCGACCACCTGGAGTCCTGTCTTCGACACCCGACCCCGCAACATAAGGTTTACTTATGAAAAATTCTCTTCTTTACAGATAAGGTGAATGTAAGGAAAGATTTAAAAACAGCAAACTGTTTCCTCTCGAACACCTTCCACTCGTTTCCGCGTTTCTGGTCTCTGACGCTGTGTACACGACGCTATGTGAAGAGTAAGCTCACAATAAACTGAACTTCTCCATTTTTTGAGATTGTTTCGAAGTACGCAGGCAAGGATAGAAAACGCTCTAGCAAATGGCTACATGTGTCCACATTTGACATACTTGTTATTGTATCAGCTTCATAGCCACAGTCCTTCAGTTGACATATTAATGTGAAGTTTCAGAGAGAACAAAAATCGTCAGTTAGTATATTAGGTTGGTATTCGAGAAACCTAATATTTTAAAATTTACTAAATTCCATCAGTTTATTTCACACATGAAATGTTTTTCTCCCCAATATTATATTTATTTCAAGAGACGAATTGTAAACAACACGTAATTGTCGATCACAACACATAAATTATTTTAGAAAAGAATAACTTACGCTTCAAGTGACGTAAGTTCCCATATGAAAGTCAGTGGATCTTACATCAGGGCCATCTCTTATTCAATAAAGAAATGATAAATGAGTGAGAGGTATGCTCATGTTTGTGTGAGAGAGACAGAGTAAACAGGACGCAGTGTTTTCGTAACTGTTGCAGCTGCGAACGTTGAGTTTCATCAGAGTCAGTCAGCAGCAAGGTTTCATAGAAAGGAATTGCACAATAGCTCTAACTCGCAGGCAGTTTAACACACGGATTTTCGTTTACTTTTCAAACAATTTTAAAAATTCAAAATACTGTCATAATCTATTAATTCTGAGATAAAATTCAGTACTGTGCATCTTACATCAAAATTTTTACCATACATTACACACATACACACAGACACACACACACACACACACACACACACACACACACACACACACACACACACACACACACACACACAGATATATATATATATATATATATATATATATATATATATATATATAAGTGTGTCATTCAGAATTTTATCATTAAAACTTGCGCAAAGTATCGTTGTTTTCTTCTGAGTTGTAACAAAAATTTTTCTACGACTCAAGTTAATCACATAGATAGTGCGTTATGAAATTATGTTGAGTTATGTCATTGCCTGCTTAATATAGTGTAATACGTTTATGGTCGAGAAATGCATTATAAGGTTTCAGAAAATTATTTGGAGGATTAATATTTCACGTTTCCTTACGGAGAATTTCATTTCTTATATTGTCCATTCATGTACTACGTAACTTACTGTGGTCGGTTAATGAAGAGTTAAGTAAATAATTAATTTTAAAATTAGTTTGAAATGTAACAAATACAGAATATGGTATAAAAATTCTGTAGAGTTATGGAAATTAATAATATATAATTCAAAAATCTTATTAGCACTTAATGTATCCAGTGCTACAGTTTGAATTTCATAAAAATTTATTGGAATTTTCGGATTTTTAAGCATCTTTTCTAGTTGTTCAGTTTCATAATTCAGTTCATATTTAGCAATTAATGCACATATCTCAATGCTTCTTACTGTTTTAACTTGTCTGGCAAGAGTACATTATACTTCAACTCGAGACTCATTGAAGCTAACTAACTGTAAAATAGCATGTCCAGCACTTGAACTCCAAGTAAAAATTATAGTCAAATCATCTTCCCCATATCATTTCCTTGTAATACTAAAAAGTCCAAAAAGTATTTCATGTGAATGAAATACATATTTCTTACACTTTACTTTTCCATTGCTAAGAATATGATCTCAAATACTTTTTTTACCAGTCACTAACGAAGTGAAATGCAACAGAATTGATCAAGAAATAAAAAGAAGTTCAATTATAGATAAAATGTAATTTCCTACTTTATCTTACAAAATCAAAAACTTTTGTCACGCAATTAGCGATTAATTTTTATACGACTTTCCACCGTATGGTGGATAATAAGTACCATCATCTACAGTAATATTTACGCTCATGCATAATTGCACGTGATTAGGATATAACCAACCATCACCAATATTTATATTAACATCTCTATCCTTGTTGGGAAAATTTAAATTATATTTACTTTTATCATTCACAGGGAATGAGTAAAACTGATAACTCTCGAATCAGGTCATGATTTACTGAGGAAAAAGTTTTATTTGTATCAGCAAAAGGTATATTAACACATTTCGAAAACTACTGACACTCAGTCACCATTAAAGTCAATCAAACTGTCATTTTTATCGGTTACATCAATGTCTAAATGTGGAATGGAATGAATATTTGGAATATTTACAGGGAAATTTGGTTTATGAATAACTGGTTCACCAAATTAAACATTAAGCTTGAGTGAAGAAATAACATTATTTTCTCAAGGAACATGATCAGTATGTCATACAAACATTACATCCTTAGATTGAAATTTGTATTAATTAACTTTAATGGAATAATTTTAGGAACATCGTTAACAATGGTCTTTTTATTAGCTTCAACAGTTTGTCAACTATATCCAAGCACACTTCCAATACTATCTCTCATATCCATCTGTAATTGTATATCACCCTGAATATTTACTCTATTCAAAATTTCATCTGCTATAATGTGAATATTTGGCTTTTTCAACTGAACACTACACTGACAAACAGATATTTCTATCGTTTCTCCATCATAATATGTCTTATTATTTTTCGCACTAGTATCCAGAGGTAAAAAAAGTTGAACAAAAACCTAAGATTGACACACTATTATAACTTCTTTGTATAGGTGCAGTTACTTTTTTTTTTTTTAGAGAGAAGATGATTTTTCACTGTACTGACATAGACACCACATTTGTTAATGAAATTTTTGATTGATAAAATGAAACCTGATTGGGAACCATAAGTAAGAATTCCTGCTAATAGTGCTAAATACAAGCACCATAAACTTTTAACAAATTCCATTCAACGTGCAATTATAGGACTAAACAGTTGATGAAAATGGACATTATGGTTGATAATTACATTCTGGCACCAGGATGGTTAAACTGAGATAAAATTAATCATTTATTTGTAAATTCTAAATGTTTACATCTATTGAAATAACAAGAATTTATAAAAAGATTTGAAAAATTGGAGATAAGACTAATGAAAAAACTGCTACTTTTGTTGAAAGTAATAATGAAACTTTCCATTAGACCAAGGTCATAATAATTAAGATGTAACTTTTGGTAGCTTCTTTTCTGTAAACCAAGACATAGTCAATGAATATTTTACTTGTGGTAGATACATAGATTGTCCTTAATTAGCTCAAGCGTATTTGAAAATACCAAAACAATTATCCAGAACTCATCTTAATTTTTGAAGATGTTTTCAGGAAAAGTGACACAAATTCAAATCATATTGATCATGAGATTGTTGGGAGAAACTTAAAGCAGTTTCACAATTTTAAATAAATATGTAGTAATTGGTGGAATGATCAGTTTGGACGTTTTACGATAGTCATGAGTAGGAAACAAAATGAAGTTAAGTTCAGATATAAAATACAACATTTCTTAAACACTACATAAGCCACATGCTAAAGTCAGCTCTTTCCTGGTGCAAGAAGGTTAAACATAACACAAATGTAGAAGAGGCCACTGGCTAAAACCAGCTCCTCCTGGTGCAAGGACATTAAACATAATTATTGAACTTTTAACTTTTAATATAAATGTTACACATTTAAAAATAATTAATGTTTTTCATATTTATTAAATGTTTATGGAATAATACCCACAGGTTGCTGCATATGTCAGATGCTATAGAAGTGTAAAAGGACAATTTAAAGAAGAGTTTAAAAATAGAGAAACAATCAAGAACCGTATATGAAATACATAAATAAGAAAAACAACCAGTTATCGATGCTGTCGCACAGGTAAACCAAGGATTCTAGGGGTTAGGTTATAAAGTTCTGAAACATATTGAAGAAAATAGAGAGGTGGAAGAAAAATTATTCCATATCATCATTTTGAAGATTTATCAATTAGACAACTACCCAATTGGTCCAAAGATAGTACTGGCAATTATAAATGTACATTAAGTGAATCAGAAATAGAAGACGCTTTGAACGAACATAAAAAGGAAGGAAAAAAGATATATGTAGTTTAAAAAAATTAAGGGGGATTGGTATTTGAAAAAAATAAGTATAACTGAAAGAATGTTAAGCTATATCAAGAATTCTGGACGTAGAACTTTTGGATTAAAGCCTGTTTATTAATTTAAATATGTTGATGGTATATCGGTTAAATTGAATTATGATAAAATAGCAACAGGTTTTAAGCTATATGAAGCTACAGGTGGATTAATGTGTCTTTTAACTCCAAGACATTTTTCTATAGATGATTTAGTTAAAAAAAATTGTGCCATTTATTTATCTATATATGCAGAATTATATACCTTTCACGGCCATTGTATTCTGATAATAATCGGAATGAAATAAAATCTAGCAGAGGTAAAAAATGAAAAACCAACTATTGATGACTATGTCTCAAACTTCAGAAGAAAAAATATAGATGATAGACATTCAAGCTCACATGAAAAATCAGGTCTTAGCCTATGGATAGGTGCATGTTCAATAAAAAAATACATTGGGAAACCCTTTGTGTACATCTGGTTGAATGATGTTAGAGATTTAATCGATATATTAGCAATAATTCAGTGAGAAGAATTACTTACAAGTAAAAATTATCAGAATGAAAATGTTGGAATAACATAGATGTTAAGTAAGAAATTTAGTGAATTCATCATCAATAACTCAAAAGTAATCCCATGCTTGCTTAGATCTCTGTATAACCTTCCTCACACATTTTGGAAATGCGAAAAATATGAAGAAGGCTTAGAAAATACTGTGATAAACAAATTATCACTTGCAATTCAACTCCCTGATTGTCATTACTGTGGTCCTAGAACAAGAATAGAAGAAAGATATTCTAGAAGTTATCCAGGAATTAATCCATCACATGAAGCATGCAAACATCATGATATAGCATATGGGAATTATAAAAATTTCGAACCTAGACATCGAGCTGGCAAAGAAGTTAAGTTATCAGAATAACAGAGATTGAGTGCTAATGATGCTCCAGTTGGTGAAAAATTGGCTCTAACTGCAATTAGAGAAACAGTGTATAGGAAACGAAATTTAGGTTACAGTATTAATGGTGATGAAAATGGTAGGGGATTACATGAAGTATCAATAGCACCATTTCAGTGCTACTATAGATATATTCATTTATACAATTTATATCTACATAAATGAATAGCTTCGTCAATGAATATACATTGCTACCTATTGGCAAAACTAAACTGAACTCAATTAATGTTCAATTTAGTAATGAGTAATTCAACAATATCGATAATTTTTAGTTAATACACAAGAAAGAAAGATATGCAGAAACGAGTGAGAGCTAAAGCTGTCTTCAGAAGGTGATACGAAAACTGGTGGAAGTTTATTTATGACGTTAGACACTCCCATTATAACAAAGATTATCGCATATCTATCGAAGAAGGAGGTTCTGGCTTCACAAAACACAGAGGAAAATCTTCACCGGTACTACTAGCTGCGTCATCATATCTAACAACTATTAGTTCAGTAGCTGGTGTTTCCACAACCTTTGAAAATACATTAATACATTTAAAAAGCCAAATAAAGAATTAGGAGAATGAAAAAGACATAATCTTCTAATGGAAAGTAAAGTACTGAAAAAAAGTAAAAAAAATTCGAAGAAATGAAAAGAAGAATAGCAATCTGTGGTCTAATTTTGATGTAAAAGATTTAGTGAAACAATTAAAAATACTGTCATGGTGTATTCATGATTGACAAATTACCCAATAAACCAAAAAATCTTGGATCAGGAATAGTTAGTGCAGCTACATTTGTTCATTTTGGCACTAATGGGATTTGTTAGTACAAATAGGAAAATATGGAATCTGTTTTTCTTTCATTTGGCAGTAACGTAGTTAGTAAATTATTTGGAGAAAAGTGACTTATACTGTAACACTGAAAGAATACAGAATTTAGACAAATTTATTTGCAGTCATTTATGTTTATTCAGTTTAAAGCTGTTGTCAGATAATTATAACTTTAATGATGTTTTTAATTTAATGAAAGAAAATTGTTGTAAATAAACTGCAGCAGCCTAAAGGTGGTATGAATATTGGAAAAATAAAGTAAGAACACCTAAAAATGAATTAGAACGGAAAAATGAACCAAAAATTGAAACTTTAATTAAACGATTTTAGAAGAATTTAAGAAACAGTTTTAAAATCAGCAAAGAATGTATTGATTTCATTGGTAGATAATTAATATATTTAAGAGATCCACTAACTGATCTTATTATGATGCTTTTACAAACGATATTTAGAAAACGAGTTCCCAATTTCTCTAACACAGATCAGTAAATATGTAACTACAGCACATTTTAATCAAAACATTAATTGAGATAATAAAATTAATCTAATCTAAGTAATTACTTTCCAAAAGGAAGTAAAGAAAAGTTTTTCAGAATACTTTTCAAAGGCAAATTTAACACAACACCTAAGTCAGTTTAGTAATCCTCAGGAAAAAATGTGTGTCCAACAAAAACTGAAATTTCATTATTTTAGGGCTTATGAATGATTAAAACAGACATTTGAATACGATGTAAAACTTAAGAAAACTCTTTTAATTGAGTCTGATTTAGATGGTGATCTGTTACATAATACTTTTAAAACAGAGATTAAAAGATGTAATGTTGATGAACTGGATATTTTGTAACTAACTCAGTTGAGTTGTCAGTTACTTACAATAAATGTAAAAGATAAATATTTGTAACTATAAATGACTCACTTGAAACTGTATCTCTTTCAGGTGAATTACGCATGTTTGGTGAACTTATTTTTGTACAAAATGGTGATGAAAGCATAGATTAATAAATTAAATTTTATTAAATTTTTGGATTTTCTTCATGGATCGTGTTGTGCAGTTCTATAAGTTACCTTATTGTTTAGTTTAGTTAAGAGTTCTTGAAAAAGTTGTAATGGTTGTATTTCTTGAGAAAGCAGCAATATTGTGTTGAAAATTTCGTGTCTAACTTCGTCATCATTTAATTTTAAATCATTGAACAACATGAAACTCTCTCCTCTAACATAAATATCTAAGTAAGATTTTATATAATCAAAGATTATGTTGTATAGGTCTTAACTAACTACTTTTCCATGTGTTTTAAAAATGAATAAAATAATTCCCCAGTAGTGTGATAATCAACACACTCTATTGTGAAGTAGTATTAAATTTCATTGTCTGGATGTTCACCAGTCGTGTAACCAGTCAGTCTCTATTTAATATTATTTATCAGTGTACAATCAACTTGATAAAAGTGTTCTTCTGCAGTTTTTTGATCCAACAACATATACATAATTATTCTTGTCCGTTTATGACATTTTCCTGTTTATCTTGCATAGTTCTTTATTTTTAGAAGTCACTGCTGTTAGTTCTTGATACAGTCATAGTTTTTGTTCCCCTTATATGTTTAGTTTCATTCAAAATTCTGTAGCTACCTGTTTAACTTTGTTTTTGTCAACAGATGCTGTACTATTTAATCAATCGAATAGTTTTTTTCTAAAGTTAAATTAAAATTTTTAATTTAATTGACATCTCTACTTCTTAGACTCATTATTAACATTAAAACTTTCAACCAATACAGAGATGCAGGTATTTACCTAAATTCTTTGGTGTTATTTGTTTGATATCATTCTGTATATATCGGTATTCTAAAGGTAGAGGATCAACATGTTTTATTTCAGTGTTATCAAGATTAATTTTTTAAAATATTCTATTAAGTGTCCTTTTATTCGCCTTTATTTTCTAGTCTCCAACCTCCCAGTTATTGAAACTTCATAGTGAATGAAGTTTAAAATTACATTTGCAATTCATACATTTTTCTCTTCGAATATAGCAAACCAAATGTCATTAAACAAAGAACACAGATTTAACTGATATTTTTCTGTATAACTTCCAAAGTCCTAATCATAGATGATTAAGCACCAGATGAACTTGCAGCAGCTGCCATTTATTAAAAACAATTTTCATTTTTTTTTTTCAAGTTCAAAGAATATTATCAAGGTCCATTAATATATACAGATTGTGGATACAGATTATGAAACCATGGTCTTTCATAGTGGTAGGACCCTATGTGAATTAATTGAATTCGTGATTCTCTTCTAGTTCCCACCATTCAACACACGTTTAGCTGCAGACATCAAAATGAGAATACAGATTTTCCAACGACCGGGTTTGTTGTTCTTCTTCTTCGCTCGCAAAGCTGTTCGCGCTGCTTTCATAATTCATTCAAAATTCATCATACCCAAGCCCAACTTAATTTTTCCACGCATGATTTTATCAACCACGAATACAGAAACGCGTTGGCCTTTTCCGAGATCTTTTCTTCGCCTTATTTGCTTGGTTTCATCTGCTAATATCCGGTCAGCGACATGGCGTACTGGGAGATTCTTATTCGCTGCTTATGCGAGGTCGTGCTCAAGGCAGGCTGCGTCTAGTACATTAATACCTATATCACCTTGTGCCAGGCGCTTCTGAAGCTTTGTTCCAGGCCCACAGAAGCTATATCCGGGAATGTGGAATTCAGCTTGTCAAGAACACCACTTCCACCTCTTATTCTGATGTGCCTCCCATCGTACATGGTATGCTACTAAGAAGATAGAGGTCTACTCTCCCTGTTATATACTAACTTGTCAGCTTCGATCAAACTGTTTTCTGATGATGGAAATCCTAGCCATTTAACCAGTGCTCTATTCTCACGAGGTCTTATCATGCACTCGATGAGAAATACATCTGGTTCAGAACTCTTCTGCAATTCCTCCGTGTAAAAGCATCCTGCAATTTCTTCGCCCTTGCTGTCCTCTAAGATATATGTCCTAGGAATGGTTCGCTGCATTTAGGATACTGTGAATATCACAACCGACCAATTTGGTAAGTAAGATTTCTCGAATGCTGTCTTGTGTTTTGAAATACGTACTAAGTTGCCTATGTTGAACCTCTGTTTGCGAGGCTTGAGCATTTCATTCTGGAAACAGACTGTGTCCATAAGTGAATTATCGCTAACATCGATCGGTCTCAATTTTATTATACTATGTTTGGTTCGATTATACTCTGCAATTTTCTGTTGGAGGATATCTACCCAGTTGTACGAACCACGAAGATTAAACGGCATCCACATTTGAGCTTTGACTGTTCTGTTGAACCGCTCGACGATACTAGCTTTAATGTGGGTAAACGTGGAGTAGTGGTGCATGCCATACCACTCCAACACAGTCTTGAAATGTTCATTATAGAATTACCCAGCGTGATCGGTTTGAAGATTGGCCGGGCATCGGTTCGTTCCTGTCTGCAGCAGACGCTCAAACACCACAGCAATATCTCTACTGGTTTTCGTTTTCACAGGTAATTCCCATGCACAACTTATATGATTCAAAGTGAAAAACATGAAATCCAAACAGTAGAGATAAACAAGAAAGCCACGAGTACTCATGATGGTAAAAGATACGGTTTGGTTAATAAAATAGGTACACTCTTTGACATAAACTCGACCGGCGGCCGGCCGCTTCAGAGGCTAAGTTCGCGCCGATCGCGACATGGGACAAAAAAACTCACCTACTCGCTAATTCTGTAAGTCCGGTTATCTGCACAATCAGGCAACACTGTAGACTGCAGCACTTCCTGGAGGAAAACTTGTCCCATGATAGAGAAACTCTATGCCGATTACGCCTGTGGTCCAGCGGTAGCGTGCGTTGTTTCTGTTCATAATGTCAGTGGATCGAGAGTAGCTAGCATAAAATATTTTTATAGCCTCTACTGTCTGAATGCTGAAGACGTGAATGTAATGGTAGCACAGATTCAATCTATTTCGCTTTCTAACACACCGATATCAAAATTTTATCCAGTAACGGTTTTGCGGCAAATTTCCTACAGACTGTCCTTTTCTGGACGCCGTATGCGGCAAAGCTCCGGGATCCATTTGCTGGCTACTGGCAGCGGCCGTGGCGACAGCAGCGGCGCTGCACTCCCCCGTTCTTTATCGAAAGCGCCTTCTACCGCTCATCGCTTTTGATGATTTAAAACGCTTTGTTATTAAATGTCGCTCCACAGAAAATTTCTACAATTTCCATTCACGCTCAAAAGCAACGGAGACAGACACCCTTATTAGTAGGCTTGTATTATATTACATTAATCGGCAAGAGCTGAGTATGGCCCGAAATTAATTTTATAGACTGGGACGAAATTAAACCATCTCACTACATTCGATGAATTTATAAATGCTTCATACCTCGTTTCTTTTCCTTTCAAACTCAATTATTTGTGCAACTTTTGGTCAATGTTTGGATGTTTTCGTCAAGCCAGAGTGAGCGTCTGTGGTGTAAAGTGTATTACAGTTCTTGTTTCATTCCATGAGGTAAGTCTATGCGATAAACTGTGTGAATACCTTGCAATGCATGCTCTGTAGCAGTGCAGGAACACTGCACATTTGGAGTTCCACGTATGGGTTCATGAAGCATTTATTGTTGATCGGAAGTGATAGTTAAGGTCATGAGATTTAAATCAGAAAAATTTTGTCGTATTGCAGATTTCAGAGAACGGAAATTAATTGCTAACGCCAGTGTTAGAAAACGTCTACAATTAAATGCTATTGCAAAAATTTAGAAGAAGGGAACTATATTACTCAACATGTGCATTTCATAAACAACCTTCTGACATGTTAGACCTATATGACGAACAAAGCTCAAATTTGTATCGTTGACAGTCGGTTTGAAACTTTCCAGGACCTATTTTACAGTGAAGAACCTTGGCATTTGCAAAGCAGCCATCCATGATATTAACTTAATTTACTAAGTCGAAATCGGACGAAGATTGATGTTTAGAGGCATTCTTCAGATTTCGCATAAGGAATTTTTACTAGCAGTTTGCAACTCCATTAATTAAAATGGAAAGTAAAGGGTTGTAGTCAGCGGCTTCTACCGTGATTCGAACTGCAATGACATATAGTACGAGCACTGCAACGCACAAGGGAGCCTCTGAGCTAACGGCACACTGGCGGCAAGAGGCGGACTATAGTCACTGCGATGTTGCCTTAGCCTCAAAACGCCACCTTAAGCCCACAAACAGAGGAGGAGGAGATTACTGCTTTAACGTCCCGTCGACAACGATGTCATTAGAGACGGAGCACAAGCTCGGATTAGGGAAGGATAGGGAAGGAAATCGGCCGTGCCCTTCCTAAGGAACCATCCCGGCATTTGCCTGAAGCGATTTAGGGAAATCACTGAAAACCTACATCAAGATGGCCGGGCGCGGGATTGCACCGTCGTCCTCGCGAATGCACACACAAACAGGTGTTACTTATGTAAAGAACACCGTTCTTGGAGTCCAGAAATTAAATATACTTTCTAATTGTGTCATCTTACTGTGGATTATATCGTACGAGACTTCGATGTGGAAAACGAATGTCAAGTGAATTTAGCGAGGTAATGCCGGCCTACACCCGGAAGTAAATGCACTATCAGAGTGTTGACAAATACTTGCTACGACGCTGCCATTTCTCGGCTCTCTGACGAGGCAGCTCTTCAGCGAAATGCTTGCCGTGATTCTGCAATACGGTTCTTCAGAGTGGAGACGCGCGTGCACGTTTGGTTTTTATGCGGCGTTCTCCCCTGATGGTTTCTGACGTCGCCTTGTGGGCTATGTATACATTTGAGACATTCAATTATCATTAATCCAGAATGATACAAGTTTCAGCTTCCGGCGTGGAAGAAGGCTGTTGACGCCGACATTACATCATTTCAACGTGGGGAAAGGAAAACGGATCATTCAATGTTTCTCATTCAACATAAAATATGTGAGATAATCTTCCGTAACGTTCATAATCATCTAAAAATACAAACGAAGTAAAAATACATCGGAAGCTTATTCGAATTGAATATAATGTAAAATACCAAACGCTTTGCACCTCGATGTCGAATTTGTCCACGTGCAATCTTTTGCAGCATACACATAGAATGTCATGATTACCACGACAATGAAGAAGTATGTTGGTAAGGATGGAAGCAAGAAGAGACGCTGTCAACAAATATTCGTTTCCTCAGGGCAAGACTATCAAACAAAGCATTCCATTTACAGTTGCATCACTCTAACTAGCACTGACTGAAGTGTAATCCACGGTCATGGTCCGAAATTAGCAGCTTTCTGCTACCGTGGCAAAGTCCGTACAACACTTTCGATTCCGCAGCATCATTTTATCTGGTAACACTGTGTAGTTGCAGAGTTGTGCCAGCATTTCTGCCCTCACACTGTCAACCTTATGTATCTCACTTCTCCTGTAGCGTAGATCACGAGGAGCCGAAGTAAATGAGTGTATCTGCATGACGTAACATTCAGTATTCCCTTCTTTCATAGCCACTCTTCATGTGCATCGATACCAAATAGGAATGTGAAAACTCTTGCGAGTGAGAGAATGACAATAACAATCGTAACACAAACAAGCAAATAATGAATGATGTTTATTCCAACGCAGAACGAGAATGGCTTTAAATATAATCATCTATATCTATATCTACACTCCTGGAAATGGAAAAAAGAACACATTGACACCGGTGTGTCAGACCCACCATACTTGCTCCGGACACTGCGAGAGGGCTGTACAAGCAATGATCACACGCACGGCACAGCGGACACACCAGGAACCGCGGTGTTGGCCGTCGAATGGCGCTAGCTGCGCAGCGTTTGTGCACCGCCGCCGTCAGTGTCAGCCAGTTTGCCGTGGCATACGGAGCTCCATCGCAGTCTTTAACACTGGTAGCATGCCGCGACAGCGTGGACGTGAACCGCATGTGCAGTTGGCGGACTTTGAGCGAGGGCGTATAGTGGGCATGCGGGAGGCCGGGTGGACGTACCGCCGAATTGCTCAACACGTGGGGCGTGAGGTCTCCACAGTACATCGATGTTGTCGCCAGTGGTCGGCGGAAGGTGCACGTGCCCGTCGACCTGGGACCGGACCGCAGCGACGCACGGATGCACGCCAAGACCGTAGGATCCTACGCAGTGCCGTAGGGGACCGCACCGCCACTTCCCAGCAAATTAGGGACACTGTTGCTCCTGCGGCCATTCGCAACCGTCTCCATGAAGCTGGGCTAGGTCCCGCACACCGTTAGGCCGTCTTCCGCTCACGCCCCAACATCGTGCAGCCCGCCTCCAGTGGTGTCGCGACAGGCGTGAATGGAGGGACGAATGGAGACGTGTCGTCTTCAGCGATGAGAGTCGCTTCTGCCTTGGTGCCAATGATGGTCGTATGCGTGCTTGGCGCCGTGCAGGTGAGCGCCACAATCAGGACTGCATACGACCGAGGCACACAGGGCCAACACCCGGCATCATGGTGTGGGGAGCGATCTCCTACACTGGCCGTACACCACTGGTGATCGTCGAGGGGACACTGAATAGTGCACGGTACATCCAAACCGTCATCGAACCCATCGTTCTACCATTCCTAGACCGTCAAGGGAACTTGCTGTTCCAACAGGACAACGCACGTCCGCATGTATCCCGTGCCACCCACCGTGCTCTAGAAGGTGTAAGTCAACTACCCTGGCCAGCAAGATCTCCGGATCTGTCCCCCATTGAGCATGTTTGGGACTGGATGAAGCGTCGTCTCACACGGTCTGCACGTCCAGCACGAACGCTGGTCCAACTGAGGCGCCAGGTGGAAATGGCATGGCAAGCCGTTCCACAGGACTACATCCAGCATCTCTACGATCGTCTCCATGGGAGAATAGCAGCCTGCATTGCTGCGAAAGGTGGATATACACTGTACTAGTGCTGACATTGTGCATGCTCTGTTGCCTGTGTCTATGTGCCTGTGGTTCTGTCAGTGTGATCATGTGATGTATCTGACCCCAGGAATGTGTCAATAAAGTTTCCCCTTCCTGGGACAATGAATTCACGGTGTTCTTATTTCAATTTCCAAGAGTGTATATCCATATCTATTGATCTTTGAGTTACTGAATTTAGTTCTTGATGTTTGCAGAGAAAAGTAAAAGTCGGTACTTCTCGCTAGTGTAATATAATGTGAACCAGCAACTACCCTTTCCTTAGAACACGACTCAAGCAGGTAATCAAGTAGTGTAAGTAGGCTGTTTAGGTTCTTTTATTGGTAACGCCACCTCTGTATGAAAATCACTGGCTGTGCTGTGTGCAGTCTGTGGCTGCTTTGCATTGTTGTAATACTCGCCATTGTAGTGTTAGGCAGCTGGCTGTGAACAGCGCATAGCATTGCGCAGTTGGAGGTGAGCCGCCAGCAGTGGTGGATGTGGGGAGAGAGATGGCGGAGTTTTGTAATTTGTTATGAACTGCTACATATATTATGACTATTAAGGTAAATACATTGTTTGTTCTCTATTAATATCTTTCATTTGCTAACTAGCCCTATCAGTAGTTAGTGCCTTCCGTAGTTTGAATCTTTTATTTAGCTGGCAGTAGTGGCGCTCGCTGTCTTGCAGTAGTTCGAGTAATGAAGATTTTTGTGAGGTAAGTGATTTCTGAAAGGTATAGTTTAATGTAAGTCAGGGCCATTTTCTGTAGGGATTTTTGAAAGTCAGATTGCGTTGCGCTAAAAATATTGCATGTCAGTTTAAGCACAGTCTTGTGAAATTGTTCAAAGGGGACGTTTCATATGTCGACCCTTAGCCAAGGATACCTCACTGGAATCTTCTGATTTTTTTCTTGTAGTTTGTGTAATTAGTGTAGCTTTTGTTTATTGCTAGCGCGCAATTATAGAGAGAGTTTCCAATGTAGTTGTAGTTTTTCATTGTTGTACAGTAAAACAGTTGTGGCATGCATGTAGATTTGCACCAAGTATTTCGCAGCTGCGCTTGCAGTTAAGTAGACATTATGTCCATTGCTATGTTATTTTATTTTGCTCTTCAAATTGTGCTTTTCTGTGTTATCGTGTGAAATATTGTGAAAATTATGGCGTGTGAAAAACGTAATACTAGGCTCCAAAGTGAACTGAGAAATGACAGTGAAGACGAAAGCAGTGTGTTAGAGCCGCAGAGTAATGAATTACCTAATGTTCAAAATAGTAATTTGGTAATTGCGCATAGGGAAATGGAGTGGGTTGCAAATAATGGTGTACACAGTGAAACAATTAGTGAACAGGGAAGCATTATCGATCGATCGGTCGGCAACAGCTCGCCTCAGGAATCCGAAATGACAGAACACAAATTCGCAAATACTGTAGATTCAGGTTTTGGGTCATCACCGTTTTCTCAAATAAGTCAAGACACATTTTCTGCTTGTCAAAATGTAAATGTTGCCAGTGCAAATGCACTGCCGAAAAGCATAGAGGAACAGATTCCAGACACTAATACATTATTATTGCAATTAATGCAACAAATGAAACAAAATCTGAGACAAACACAGCTACAGTTAGACACAATGGAACAAAATCTTAAAAAGTTAGACACAATGGAACAAAATCTTCAAAAGTTAGACACCACGCTTGAACACACACGTGAAGATTTAACTACTGAGTTACATAACATCGAATCGAAATGTCAAAAAGTCTGTAATGACGTAAAAACACAAATTTATCCTCAGGGGGGTACACGCTTACTTTGTGTACCATGTGTTTGGCAAGCACAAGGAGCCCTAGCTAATATGGTATTTGCTTATACAACTTTACACATCGGTACCATATTTCTATAACACATAAATTACACAGCTATCTGATCATTTAACTGAGAGATAAACATTTTTTTTTACTACATCAGTGACACATGTTTACGCAATTACACAGTTGGGTAACTTCACACTTATGAAACTGTATTTTGTCTGTACTTTGTAAACTGTTCATATTTTTTCGGAATCATTGTGATACTATGAGAGCTTTGAATGATGTATTTGGTATGGGATCATGATTTTAAAGTGCGTTTGAGGTAGATGACACTATTGAAATGAGCAGAGAGTTTTCATTAGGTTTTGAAATTATTGCATAAAGCTACGACGTTTTTGAGATTTGACTGAGGTGTTTTGATGTTATATTTACGACGACGAATATGTATATGTGTAATAAGGTAAGGAGTAATGAATAGTGGTTAGGGACTCTGATTTGTGGAAAAGGATGATGGAAACCAAGAATCGTACTTTAAGAGTTATGAAATGTGTGTAAATGCGTGAATGTATCACAATGCCGGCGAAAATTTTTTGGACACTCTTATATTCATAAGATTTTGTATCTACACATTTGAAACGCAAATTCTCGACCTCTAAAATTTTTTAATGAGACTGCCACTGTAGCGGAAACTGCTGTCGTAAATATTTCCGTAAGAATATTAAGTGACCACCTGCACGTAATGCGTCGTGGGCACCCAGCTGTGTCAGACGCCTGGAGAAAAAGCCATTAGCGTGTGCCTTTTCAGAGCACAGGAAGATAAAAAAAGGGAGGCCATAATCCTCGCTATCGACATTCCTTTGTAGAAAGCACCGCAAATACGACACGCTCATTACTTGGAAAGATACTTACATCTGCACACCTGATTATGACAAGCGTTTTTCTCGAGAATTGAGAGAATTTTTACTGCCTTATGAAATGCCATATGGTTAATGAATGATGTTTCATGCCGTCCTTTGTACATATTTGCTCATTTTATTTAATATCTAGTTTCTAGCTGCACTGCAGCATTGGTTAAAATAAAATTTAATATATGTACTAATATAGTTATTTTATGCCTACAGATCCAGTCAATAAGAAATTTATGAACTACTTCCAAGAAAACGAGGGCACATAAATAGACATTTCCCTTCACAGGAATTGCATAAATAATTTCTTTACGATTTGGTAACTTATCTGCTAGTGTAAGTTCTCGTGATGCATCACTCTAGTGTTAAGATGTGACATAGGTATTAGACATGGCCATTTTTAGTGTAATATTTTTTTTCTGCTTGAGCTATGTCATGTTTAGATACATGTTTTTCTTATTTGCTGCTGCTGTTTGCCAGGCATAATGTTACTGAATTTGACTTTATATTATGCTGTTAAGCCAGTTTACTACGCATTTATTTTTCTTGTTTGCTGCACAGTGCCTTACATTAGTTGTAATATTGCAATTGCTTTGCCAGTTTGAATTTTTTGTCATTGATGTTTGTGTTACTTGTTTTGTGCTGCTGCATTGCCTCATCCCTTAGTTTAGCATCTGAGCTCAGTAGATTTAAGTTAGCTTAAGAGGGGGTAGACTATATAAGAGAATGAGTTGCGATGAATTGGAAGAAACGCATTGAGAAGATATAAGAAACAGATTTGGTAAAAATGAGTATTGTGCACTGAGAAATAATTATTTTGAAATAAATATGAATAGAATACAGAAAGCAGGTATAGATAGGACTTTTTGGGAATAATGCTGAATGAAGGGAGAGCTCCAAGAAGTAAAGAAAGTTTTGTTTGCAAAATACTGCAGTAAAACAAACCCTGTCCTTTCCTTGTGTTATCCCACTATGTGTTTGTGTACCCTTGTGTATATATGTTCTTCCTGTCTTTATATGTTTACCTCATAAGACTTATGTTGTAGAATTTTTCTCATACTCAGCTACATGAACTATGATGAGGAATACTGTTATCCTCAAATATAATTTGCATCAATAATATGTTATTTACTTTGTAAAGATGTTAGACATTATTAATTCTGTTCTGTTTTAATGCTCATGTGTGAAGTTGTTGTTTCCAAAGCTATTCTGATCTTTATGTATGTACTTATGTCATTATTTTTGTAACACTGATGTTTATGTTTATTTCCATTCTTTTGTAAAGCCTGTGTTACTGCAAATGTTATCTGTATTGTTATGTTCTTTAAAGATGTATTTTGTACCTTTGTAATCGTATTCTTATGTTATAAAATTGTAATTGTCACCAGTTCATCATATTATTAACTTGTAAGTTACATTTCACTGCACACGTTTCTGTTGGTCATAGTATATGGACAATATGTGAGAAGTAGGGACTGTTAGTGTTTGCATGTGTGTTAATAATTCAGCAAGGGACTGGATAACAGCATTGCTGGTTCTAAGGACAATTCCAAAAACTTTGTGAGTGCACAAGTGGTGGTTATGGACTTGCTATATTATCCGCAAGACTCTTCAATGGTGATTGTGCACCTGCACAGTCACAACAGATGGCTGCTGGCCATCTCTACAAGGACTAAAGTGGGTCTGCATCTTTGATGACCCACCAGTACCATTATCTCTACAAGGACTAGAGTGGGTCTGCATCTTTGATGACCCACCAGTACCATTATCTCTACAAGGACTACAGTGGGTCTACATCTTTGATGATCCATCAATACCATTATTTCTACAAGGACTGCAGTGGGTCTGCACCTCTGGTGGCCCATCAATACCGTAATCTCTACCAGGACTACAGTGGGTCTGCTCTGTGATGACCTACGCACCAATATTCTTGAAAACTTTGACTGACTCTGCTGTGGGTTTGCTCTGTTGTGGCGCATTACCTGTCTGCATGTCGAGAGTCAGCACTGTCTTTCCGTTGGAAGGACAACACTACTTCTTCAAGACTGAATGGAAATCTACTACTTCTGTGTGCATTTTCTTTTACTGCTCAGACTTTGATAAAAACACTGCAATTTTACTGTGATGGACTGTGAGAAAATTTTAGCTTTTGACCAACATTGTATCAATAAGTATGTGCATTTGATATCTTTGTTATTGTAATTATGAAAATTTTTTTCATATCTGTATTGGCCACTGCCCAAATCAATTTGTAAAATTTTTTGTGGGGAGCATGGGGGCTACGTAAGTAGGCTGTTTAGGATTTTTTATTGGTAACGCCACCTCTGTATGAAAATCACTGGCTGTGCTGTGTGCAAGCTGTGACTGCTTTGCATTGTTGTAATACTCGCCATTGTAGTGTTAGGCAGCTGGCTGTGAACAGCGCGTAGCATTGCGCAGTTGGAGGTGAGCCGCCAGCAGTGGTGGATGTGGGGAGAGAGATGGAGGAGTTTTGTAATTTGTCAGGAGCTGCTACATATATTATGACTATTAAGGTAAATACATTGTTCGTTCTCTATTAATATCTTTTATTTGCTAAGTATCCCTATCAGTAGTTAGTGCCTTCCGTAGTTTGAATCTTTTATTTAGCTGGCAGTAGTGGCGCTCGCTGTCTTGCAGTAGTTCGAGTAATGAAGATTTTTGTGAGGTAAGTGATTTCTGAAAGGTATAGTTTAATGTAAGTCAGGGCCATTTTTTGTAGGGATTTTTGAAAGTCAGATTGCGTTGCGCTAAAAATATTGCATGTCAGTTTAAGCACAGTCTTGTAAAATTGTTCAAAGGGGACGTTTCAGTAGGTACCAAGGCACTGCTGCATTCTGTTCCCTGACATTGCTCTGATGACGGTTAATGCAGATAGTTCCGATTATGAAATACAAAACGCATTGAAGGTTAGTTCCTAGAATAGTAACATTAAATTTGCATTGTAGACAGCACATGAACGTGACGACCATCCATATTACTCATCAATATAAAAAGACAATATTATGGGAATTTAGCAGGATTACTCAACATGAATTCTGAAACTGGGTGACTGACCGCACAGGTGCTAAATGTCGTCAAGAGTATACGATGTCCTAATTGCATTAGGAATATGATTATCGCCTTCGACAGCTCGCAACTTTCATATTGCTATCTCCACCCTACTCCAGACAGCCCTCGGTGGAGTTGCACTACGTTGCCGATGTTATGGAAGGCCTTCAAACCGACAACAGACCACTTATTGAAAAATACAAGCGAATTCTCTTGCAGCGTAAGCTAATTGTAACTAATCTAAAAATTATTGGAGAGGAACATTGTCCTATTCAAAAAAAGTAAATGTTACACACTGTTAACGTCAAACGGGCATTATCTATGTCCTGTCTTGTGTCCTACTCATCTATAATATCAAGTGTACTATCAAAATGATTATAAGTAATGGATGATAATGTAATGCGTTGATGCCAGATGGTGGGGGCAGGCTGTTTGGCCGTGCGGTTCTAGGCGCTTCAGTCTGGAACCGCGTGACCGCTACGCTCGCAGATTCGAATACTGCCTCGGGCATGAATGTGGGTGATGTCCTTAGGTTAGTTAGGTTTAAGTAGTTCTAAGTTCTAGGGGACTGATGACCACAGATGTTAAGTCCCATAGTGCTCAGAGCCATTTGAACCAGATGGTGGGTTCACAACAGTATTGATGCGAAAATAAAACAGAAGTTCGCAAAAGTGCAGTTGTGCATTTTCGTACGTTTTCACCTCGAGATGTACAGTCGTGCTCAAAAGTATCCGAACGACCTGAATTGCATTTCGCCTGATTCGCATGCAACCGGCATAACGCAGCTGTCTAGCAGGTCCTCTAATCGCTCCTTGGTACAGTCGTTTGACTATTGAAAATGGTTCCAATAAGGCACCACTAGAAAACACTGCTCTGTATCGGAATAACTCAAGAAGTAAAGTAATACCACGATACTACAAATATCAGGGAACACGTTATCACAGATAAGACTGTACTTAAGGCTTGTAAGCTCACATTTATTACAATAAATGACATACCTGAAATGTTACCACTCTTATTATTACGTCAGATTGGTAATGCACGTAGTAAGTTCGTCGTATTCATGATTTCCTCTTCAAAGTAACATACCGTACTTATTATTTAACACAAAATGACATTAAAAATTTAAGTTATTCACGAGCAGCTAGTTGAGAATATGTATGAACTTTAAATGACACGACAAACCGTCTTGTTCCGCATATGGATTCGAACCCAGCTCATGCAGACTAAGCAAAGATTTCGTGACTGACGGAAACTTACAGACATTCCTGATTAGGCATACAGACAGTGATAGATCTCGATTTTAGACAGTATCAGTTAGCAAATATTAACTTTAAATTGCATAACGCAAACATTTTTAACAGACGCGAATTCCTACCCAGCATCTATTGTCCCTGTTAACGAACTACGAGGGATGTTAAATATTGCTTCTTCACAAGTAACTTACTTGAAATGCCGTGAGGTAAAGCTTTGTGTTAAACACGGATTCGAACCCAGTACCTAATCGGATTGCTATCGAAGCACAGCCAAATGTGACATATCGGATTTTCGCGGCAGTAGCTAGATGTTTTAACCGAAATGACGAGACGAAACATTAATTTTTTCCTTCCTAGGACTCCTACCCGGCACCTATCGCTGTTATATTCTAGAGAAAATGAACGTTAAATATGGGTTTGTTGCACCAGCAGTGACATGTGAGCATGTTTGAACTAGAAATAGTATGACGAAGAGTTCAGCGCTCACTGGGAATAGAGCCCCACACACATCGTTGTTGACTACACACAAAGAGACGTCGGCTACCGAATTTTTCTCCACCAGCTGCTCAGAATAGCTTCTTGAACCGTCATCTCACAAATAGTTCTGTGTCTCACTGGGAGTTAAACAGTCAGATATCGTTAGTGTTGACAACGAATGAAAATACATTAAAAATCAAAATTATTATCCACCAGCAGATAGGTGCTCTCATGCTAGAGCTTGATAATACATAATTAAATCTTTAGTGCCGGGCCAGGATTCGATCCCATTCACGCGTAGTATGTGAAGGTGTTGAGTAATCTGCAGTTTTGAACAAACAACAAATTGTAGCCGAGCTGTATTGCCTCGAAGGGATCAAATTCCGCGTTAAGGGTGGTCTGAGTTGCATTCCCAGTTCAGAACCAATTTTATCGACATACATAAGTTCGGATAAAAGATGGAATAAGTGTCCTGTGACCATACATAGCGTTTGTTTCGTCGCTTGAAATAAATAACTAGTATAAGAAAGGTTACTGGTGACAGAGTTTCTACATGTTGCCACTCCGGACTTTATTGTGGTTCAACCTACCGTCTACTTGGTAGAGAAGGAATATCATCCTTAATGAGAATTTTCAGACCACGCTGCCATTATATCTTCTTCACTTGGTGTAGCCAGGAGAGAATGGAATCTGTCACTCCCTATCTAAAATCATTGACAGAAGTGGGAATCGAACCCAGACCATAGGTATCATAACATACCATCCGTCGAACAGACCACGAAATCCTCTTCTCTGGGACTCATATTTCGTTCGTAAGGCCGTTGCGCCACACTGGATGAGAATTCTGACACACAGGCTCCCTGTAGTAATTTGCAGCATGATCAGTAAATTCATTTACTTGGTTGACCGAATCACCATGATCTAGCTGCCTCGGCTACCCAGTGCATACATTCGACTCTATTTTGTAATCACCGAAATAAAATCACGTAACTGCCACCAATACAGAACTGCCAACAGTGTAGGATGCAGAAGTTTAAATAGGAAGTATTCCTTTCCACTTGAGCTATTCTATTGCGCTGTCTCTTACTAGAAAACGTCGTTCAGTCCAAAAGAAAAGCTGTAACTGTTTGTCTCTCAGAAGTCAAGACCTGGCCATATGCATAATCTCACAGTGCTGTAGAATCCAAAAGTTCTGGAGGAATAGTTGTCGAGCTCTGGAGCTGTTGTAGCTACGTGTCAGCTTGTAGCATAGATAAGATGTCGCGAGTTCGGATACATTCTGCGCTGCAATTTTTAAAACGCAATTATGCTGTCTGCTGAAGTTATCAATCTGAAGGAACTTTGAACATAATTCCCTTCACTTCTCAACCTAAAGTAGCCGCATGTGGAAAAAGGGGTAACTACTGTGACATTTTGTTCTGCTCAGGTTTAATAGACAGCAGGCAGCAGATGCATCTCGAAGATGCGTAGGGAGAGCGCATCGTGCCATAATATGTCAGAAAAGTATTTCCTACATTAGCTGTCGTGTGGTAGTGAGATTTTATTCTTCTTCAAACTTTGTTTGACAGCTTTAACTCAGAACAAGTTTTCTACATGCATGTAATCAATAAACTGCATGTGCATTGTCAGACTGTCATAGGTAACATCAGAGAATTCGCATATATCGTTGATGATTAATTTCTCTCTCATGTTTACTATTGTTTTAAGAACACTAAAGGAAACCTTACGGAAATTGTGCACTCTATTATAAGAAATGAAATAAAACTAACCACGATTACCTTGCGACGAAAGTCTGTTTTAATAAAACCGAGTATCTGTACACAAGCATGCCTCTATCGACACAAATTAGTAAAATACTACTCACTTAGATTTTGATTGGGTCTGTGTTTAATTGGTATGCTGTGTCATACTCAAGAGGTAAGCAAATGTGGCATTCCATAAATATAGTTACATATTCCTTGAAACCCAAAATTCGCTTGTCAGCAGCGGAAAGAGGCGCTACCCATTGTGCAGCATTGTAAGTTTTCCAACATTGCACTATGAGCTGAACGCATTTTCTTGCGATTTCCTTATAGATGTTTGATCCGACTGCTTGTAGCTCTTTCACAGAAGGGATAAAAACGTTGCAGTCAGTGAGACTGGGACTGTGAACCATAACACACGCTTTTGCACAGGTCAGCACGTTACCACAGAGCTGGCGAGGAGGTATGGGTCTCATCTTCCTATTACGAGGGCAATAGTAACTATAACTCGTAAACCGCTATTTAAAGGTCGAGATTAGTTGCGATTTCCACCTGCAACGTCTTTCCTGGGCTGAAAACCGTAAATTTACAATCTTTTGTTACCCTTCAAGCGATAATAACTCAGATTATTCAATGGAAATGACAGGTAAAATCAAGTGAACTTTGAGGCTTAATTCCGTGCACACCAGGAAGTAACTCGTCGATCACAGAGTTGCCAAACATACGTTGCCTTGTTGCCAAATCTTAGTTACAGTACCAGCAGGAAGATGACGAACCGATGTGATCCTACAGCGGGCTGGGAAGTGACCATAGCTGGTGTCTCCAAGTCGCGGCTGCTACGGCCTGGATTACGTAATGCGTCTGATTCGCTTTCTGTTACTAGGTTTAGGGACTGGAGCGTAGTTACTAATAATACTCAGAACTGACTGCAAACTAAGCATCGTAAATCAGTAACTCTCATTGTTGTTTTTATCTTTCTTTCGTAAGTGTACTCAAAACTAAGAAACTCATACACAGGCGTTTTAGGTGTTTTCGTGCCTCGCCGATAGTCGAGCACAACATACAAATTAAATTAGAAAAGAATGTGTATGCGTGTGTGTGTGTGTGTGTGTATGTGTGTGTGTGTGTGTGTGTGTGTGAGAGAGAGAGAGAGAGAGAGTGTGAGTGAGAGAGAGAGAGAAATAAGAAGCAATGAGAGTGTAAAAAATTGTTGTAAAGAAATAGAATCATGGTATTTCAAGAAATCCTTCATTAAAATGACACGTTCCAGATCATTACAAAATGTTGTATTCATGATCTATGGAACAAGAGTTAATCTAATGTAATCTAATCTAATATAATCACATCATGTCGATGATTAGCCATGAAGAGTCATGAATTACCGAAATTTTGGAGGAGACCTAGAGAAGATTGCAGTCTTGGGAAAAGGAACGATATGACTGAACTATACTGTTCCGAGAGATTCAGATCCTCGAAAGAGGACATACGAATTTGAATCACAGTCCAGCACTAAATTTTTAAACGTCTCTAGTTCAATCAAGTACAAGTAAAATAAGAGCCCTGTCCCTTTAAGTGGCTATCGGTTCATCAAATAAAATAAAATTTTCTAATGTAAGTAAGCTTACTGGCGACTGTATTTCTGTTTACCATGACTTCCACAATGTCATTTACCACCGTAAACCGGCTCTGCCCAGTTGATAATGAAGGAACGTGATGTTTAATGCGGATCCTGGATTATAACGTCTTCCTCTTGAGGTTACCAGAGGTAAAATAAATCTGTTTGTGCCTCTTAAAAGTAAATGCCTGAACCCACGCATTGCACCTGTGATAGTTCGTTCCACCATACCATTGTGGCCACATTACCCAGCCCCAGGAGTGTGCTGCAACGGATGATGTCCTTAGCTTACAAAATTAGTCACGGTGGAAAAAATGCGAGTCCATAAATGGTCAAGTAGAAGCAAGCTTCTGACGCAGAGATTATGCTATTCTCATGTCAGCAGGATGTAAAGACTCTTCTAGGCATCATAGGCTGGATGTGAAGCCATTTTGACTTTTCACAAATTCAGCAAATGTCTTAGTTCGAGAAAATCCACTGTGAAGTGTGAAGTTGCCGGATAATTCGATCATTACTGTCATTATTACTATCATTATATTCATACCGCTACTGGCACACGACCGTAGTTCAAAATGGTTCAATTGGTTCTGAGCACTATGGGACTTAACTTCTATGGTCATCAGTCCCCTAGAACTTAGAACTACTTAAACCTAACTGACCTAAGGACATCACACAACACCCAGCCATCACGAGGCAGAGAAAATCCCTGACCCCGCCGGGAATCGAACCCGGGAACCCGGGCGTGGGAAGCGAGAACGCTACCGCACGACCACGAGATGCGGGCACGACCGTAGTCTTGAGGTAAAACGCGAGACCAGCTAATGTGACGTCTAGCGACCGAAAGCACATATCGACAAAATTTTTATCACCCCTTTCCTCTCGGTGCTGAAGCTATGAGTGTGATTCAAGCGAATCTACAATATCATATTAGCTGGTCTCGCGTTTTACCTCAAGACTACGGTCGTAAACAAGAGTAATGTACTAAGACTAGAGTCAAGACTTCCTCTGGGAAGTGCTGCAGTCTACATGTTGCCAGATCGAGCATATTGCCAGACATGGAATTCTGAGGGGAGCACGACTGTATTGTCCACCTTACGTGAACGACTCGGTGGTCAATTTTTTGGTCTGAGACTGTATCTACAACACATTTTGCACGCTTAAGACCCAGAAGAATTAAAAAAACAAAAGAAGTTTATGAGAGCAACGTTAACCATAGCGTCCGAAGTATTCATAGTATTGTATACGTGTGTGTAAACGGCTTCCAATGACCACTCAAGGAAGACCAGGATACACAGTTTAGCTTCAATATTATAAATAAGCTCCAGTTTGTGGATCAACTCAGACTTGGGTTGATAATAATTTTGAATATTTAGCAGCACTGTACCCATTGGTGTTAAACTCGTTTTCAACCAATGATTCCCACAGCTATGGGGACACTACTTGTGATACCTTTTAGACAAAATACTTAAGCAGTGTTAGCAGATGAAAAGATCAACCTGACACAAACTGTGGGAAGTTTAATTTACAACCTTCGTACCTGGATAATGAGCTTTCTCCAATTTGAGATATCTGCGAACGTTGCTGCTTAAGACGATTTAAGTAGAAACTAAATTCCCTCAGCTTCGACAATGTTTAAAGAAATCGTCTTATCAGCACTAAATCGGCCGTAATCTGCCGTATTTTGTCGGTTGGAAGGCAGAAGCTTACTGACAAATTTCACACAGAAATTACTGTTACAGTGTACTTATGGAGCCAAATGAGTGAATTGCGTATTTTCCGGTGATAAAGAGCACTGGCAAACAGTCTTCGCTACATTGGGTTATTTAAACTGGTGTCACTCTGAGCTAGAATTTATGGTCAGCGACTAAGTGTAAGGTCAATGTTTCGGATGCGAGTTTTGTAACTGTGAAATACTTTCCTACATTATAGAAGCGAATATTAAATTTGAACCAATATTGCGAAAATTTTGTACTTGGATAGCTTAGAATGAAAATACTTCTGTTTATTTCAAAGGGAAACAATAGATTTTCTAAGACATCTGTCATACACAACTTGAAACAGGTCATGTCGACCAAATCATGTGGAAGAACTAACAGTAACGTATATCGGAAGGCAGTAAGATCTCTTGTCTTTTGGTTTGTCAGTACTCGATAGCCATTTCTAGGCGAAAGTAAATGAAGAAAGGCAGCGCGTTTTTGTTATCAAGTAACGTCCTCGTCAATTATTGTAGTTTTAATGTAAATTACAAGTAATTGCTGATGTTTGATATTAACATGGAAAGTATTCCGTAGACAGGGAAAGAACCTTTTCTTGGAAAACTACTTCTATAGTGACCAAAAGGCATTAAATGATGTTCAGGCACTTGTGTTCCAGCAGCGGTATGAATATAATGATATTAATAAGAACAGTAATAATCGAATTATCCGGCAACTTCACACTTAACAGTGGATTTTCTCGAACTAAGAAATTTGCTGAATTCGTGATAAAATCAAGATGGCTTCACATCCAGCCTATGATGCCTAGAAGAGTCTTTACATCCTGCTGACATGAGAATAGCATAATCTCTGCGTCAGAAGCTTGCTTCTACTTGACCATTTAATAGACTCGCATTTTTTCCACCGTGACTAATTTTGTAAGCTAAGAACATCATCCGTTGCAGCACACTCCTGGGGCTGGGTAATGTGGCCACAATGGTCTGGTGGAACGAACTATCACAGGTGCAATGCGTGGGTTCAGGCATTTACTTTTAAGAGGCACAAACAGATTTACTTCACCTCTGGTAACCTCAAGAGAAAGACGTTGTGATCTAGAATTCGCATTAAACATCACGTTCCTTCATCACCAACTGGGCAGAGCCGGTTTACGTTGGGAAATGACATTGCGGAAGTCATGATAAACAGAAATACAGTCGCCTGTAAGCTTTCTTACATTAGAAAATTTTATTTTATTTGTTGAACCGATAGCCATTTAAAGGGACAGGGCTCTTATTTTCCTTGTACTTGATTGAACTAGAGACGTTTAAAAATTTGGTGCTGGACTGTGATTCGAATTCATATGTCCTCTTTCGAGGATCTGAATCTCTCGGGACAGTATAGTTCAGTCATTTCGTTCCTTTTCCCAAGACTGCAATCTTCTCTAGGTCTCCTCCAAAGGTAAGTATGTGGGTCTGAAACCTGATCCAGTACAAAAATATTGATAATTTCATTTCTAGCTTTATCAAGTGCACACCCAGCTGCTAGTGAAAATTTACGCGCATTTTCAATGTCTGTTCATGTGTTGCCAACAAGCGCAATAAGTGTCGTTATTTCTGGTCAAACACGCACACATCTTACTGTTCATGAGTAAGCAAGTGATACTTAAGCTATATTCGTGCATGCACGGTAGGTGTGCAGTTCGATTGTCACTTAGGCACAAAAGTTTGTATCCTTATTTTAGATTCAGACACCTAGCGGCTCATAAGAAAATCCGATATGTAACATTTGACTTTTCTTAGTAAGCAATCCGATTATGTGTTGGGTTCGTATCTCTGTCACAGAACTTCACATCATGCACTTCATCTTTTAGTGCATGCACACTTTGTTATTTCAGACATCATTTGTGGTTAGATAACAGGGACCAAAGGGTCTTGATAGGAGTCACGGTTTATTACAAAAATTGTCGTCTTTTATTTTCAAGTTTAGATTTGGTTACTGGTATTGGGAAAAATTTCGGTAATTCATGATTCTTCATGGCTAATCATCAATATGATGTGATTAGATTAGATTAGATTACATTAGGATAACTCTGGTTACATTGATCATGAATACAACATTTTGTAATGATGTGGAACGTGTCATTTTAATGAAAGATTTCTTTAAATACCATGATTCAATTTCTTTTTTTACACTCTCATTGCTTCTTATTTCACTGTCTCTCTCTCTCTCTCTCTCTCTCTCTCTCTCTCTCTCTCTCTCTCTCTCTCTCTCTCTCACACACACACACACACACACACACACACACACACACACACACACTCACACATACACACACACACACACATACACATTATTTTCTATTTTTATTTGTAAGTTGTGCTCGACTATCGGCGAGGCACGAAAACGCCTAAAACGCCTGTGAATGAGTTTCTTAGTTTTGAGTACACTTACGAAAGAAAGATAAAAACAACAATGAGAGTTACTGTTTTATGATGCTTAGTTTGCAGTCAGTTCTGAGTATTATTATTAACTACGCTCCAGTCCCTAAACCAAGTTACAGAAAGCGAATCAGACGCATTACGTATTCCAGGCCGTAGCAGCCGCGACTTGGAGACACCAGCTGTGGTCACTTCCCAGCCCGCTGTAGGATCACACCGGTTCGTCATCTTCCTGCTGGTTCTGTAACTGAGATTTGGCAACAAGGCAACGTATGTTTGGCAACTCTGTGATCGGCGAGTTACTTCCTGGTGTGCACGGAATTAAGCCTCAAAGTTCACTTGATTTTACCTGTCATTTCCATTGAATAATCTGAGTTATTATCGCTTGAAGGGTAACAAAAGAGTGTAAATTTACGGTTTTCAGCCCAGGAAAGTCGTTGCAGGTGGAAATCGCAACTAATCTCGACCTTTAAATAGCGGTTTACGAGTTACAGTTACTATTGCCCTCGTAATAGGAAGATGAGACCCATACCTCCTCGCCAGCTCTGTGGTAACGTGCTGACCTGTGCAAAAGTGTGTGTTATGGTTCACAGTCCCAGTCTCACTGACTGCAACGTTTTTATCCCTTCTGTGAAAGAGCTACAAGCAGTCGGATCAAACATCAATAAGGATATCGCAAGAAAATGCGTTCAGCTCATAGTGCAATGTTGGAAAACTTACAATGCTGCACAATGGGTAGCGCCCCTTTCCGCTGCTGACAAGCAAATTTTGGGTTTCTAGGAATATGTAGCTATATTTATGGAATGCCACATTTGCTTACCTCTTGAGTATGACACAGCATACCAATTAAACACAGACCCAATTAAAATCTAAGTGAGTAGTATTTTACTAATTTGTGTCGATAGAGGAATGCTTGTGTACAGATACTCGGTTTTAATAAAACAGACTTTCGTCGCAAGGTTATCGTGGTTAGTTTTATTTCATTTCTTATAATAGAGTGCACAATTTCCGTAAGGTTTCCTTTAGTGTTCTTAAAACAATAGTAAACATGAGAGAGAAATTAATCATCAACGATATATGCGAATTCTCTGATGTTATCTATGACTGTCTGACAATGCAAATGCAGTTTATTGATTACATGCATGTAGAAAACTTGTTCTGAGTTAAAGCTGTCAAACAAAGTTTGAAGAAGAATAAAATCTCACTACCACACGACAGCTAATGTAGGAAATACTTTTCTGACATATTATGGCACGATGCACTCTCCCTACACATCTTCGAGATGCATCTGCTGCCTGCTGTCCATTAAACCTGAATAGAACAAAATGTCACAGTAGTTACCCCTTTTTCCACATGCAGCTACTTTAGGTTGAGAAGTGAAGGGAATTATGTTCAAAGTTCCATTGGATTGATAACTTCAGCAGACAGCATAATTGCGTTTTAAAAAATGTAGCACTGAATGTATCCGAACTCGCGACATCTTATCTATGCTACAAGCTGACACGTAGCTACAACAGCTCCAGAGCTCGACAACTATTCCTCCAGAACTTTTGGATTCTACAGCACTGTGAGATTATGCATATGGCCAGGTCTTGACTTCTGAGAGACAAACAGTTACAGCTTTTCTTTTGGACTGAACGACGTTTTCTAGTAACAGATAGCGCAGTAGAATAGCTCAAGTGGAAAGGAATACTTCCTATTTAAACTTCTGCATCCTACACTGTTGGCAGTTCTGTATTGGTGGCAGTTACGTGATTTTATTTCGGTGATTACAAAATAGAGTCGAATGTATGCACTGGGTAGCCGAGGCAGCTAGATCATGGTGATTCGGTCAACCAAGTAAATGAATTTACTGATCATGCTGCAAATTACTACAGGGAGCCTGTGTGTCAGAATTCTCATCCAGTGTGGCGCAACGGCCTTACGAACGAAATATGAGGCGCAGAGAAGAGGATCTCGTGGTCTGTTAGGCGGATGGTATGTTGTTATACCTATGATCTGGGTTCGATTCCCACTTCTGTCAATGATTTTAGATAGGGAGTGACAGATTCCATTCTCTCCTGGCTACACCAAGTGAAGAAGATATAATGGCAGCGTGGTCTGAAAATTCGCATTAAAGATGATATTCCTTCTCTACCAAGTAGACGGTAGGTTGAACCACAATAAAGTCTGGAGTGGCGACATGTAGAAACTCTGTCACCAGTAACCTTTCTTATACTAGTTATTTATTTCAAGTGACGAAACAAACGCTATGTATGGTCACAGGACCCTTATTCCATCTTTTATCCGAACTTATGTATGTCGATAAAGTTGGTTCTGAACTGGGAATGCAACTCAGACCACCCTTAACGCGGAATTTGATCCCTTCGAGGCAATACAGCTCGGCTACAATTTGTTGTTTGTTCAAAACTGCAGATTACTCAACACCTTCACATATTACGCGTGAATGGGATCGAATCCTGGCCCGGCACTAAAGATTTAATTATGTATTATCAAGCTCTAACATGAGAACACCTATCTGCTGGTGGATAATAATTTTGGCTTTTAATGTATTTTCATTCGTTGTCAACACTAACGAAATCTGACTTTTTAACTCCCAGTGAGACACAGAACTATTTGCTAGATGACGGTTCAAGATGCTATTCTGGGCAGCTGGTGGAGAAAATTTCGGTAGCTGACGTCTCTTTGTGTGTAGTCAACAACGATGTGTGTGGGGCTCTATTCCCAGTGAGCGCTGAACTCTTCGTCATACTATTTCTAGTTCAAACATACTCACATGTCACTGCTGGTGCAACAAACCCATATTTAACGTTCATTTTCTCTAGAATATAACAGCGGTAGGTGCCGGGTTGGAGTCCTAGGAAGGAAAAAATTAATGTTTCGTCTCGTCATTTCGGTTAAAACATCTAGCTACTACCGCGAAAATCCGATATGTCACATTTGACTGTGCTTCGATAGCAATCCGATTAGGTACTGGGTTCGAATCCGTGTCCAACACAAGGCTTTACGTCACGGCATTTCAAGTAAGTTACTTGTGAAGAAGCAATATTTAACATCCCTTGTAGTTCGTTAACAGGGACAATAGATGCTGGGTAGGAATTCGCGTCTGTTAAAAATGTTTGCGTTATGCAATTTAAAGTTAATATTTGCTAACTGTTTCTGTCTAAAATCGACGTATATCACTCTCTGTATGCCTAATCAGGAATGACTGTTAGTTTCCGTTAGTCACGAAATCTTTGCTTAGTCTGCATGAGCGGGGTTCGAATCCATGTGCGGAACAAGACGGTTTGTCGGGTCATTTAAAGTTCATACATATTCTCAACTAGCTGCTCGTGAATAACTTAAATTTTCAATGTCATTTTGTGTTAAATAATAAGTACGGTATATTACTCTGAAGAGGAAATCATGAATACGACGAACTTACTACGTGCATTACCAACCTGACGTAATAATAAGAGTGGTAACATTTCAGGTATGTCATTTATTGTAATAAATGTGAGCTTACAAGCCTTAAGGACAGTCTTATCTGTGATAACGTGTTCCCTGATATTTGTAGTATCGTGGTATTACTTTACATCTTGAGTTATTGCGATACAGAGCAGTGTTTTCTAGTGGTGCCTTATTGGAACCATTTTCAATAGTCAAACGACTGTACCAAGGAGCGATTAGAGGACCTGCTAGACAGCTGCGTTATGCCGGTTGCATGCGAATCAGGCGAAATGCAATTCAGGTCGTTCGGTTACTTTTGAGCACGACTGTACATCTCGAGGTGAAAACGTACGAAAATGCATAACTACATTTTCGCGAAATTCTGTTTTATTTTCGCATCAATACTGTTGTGAACCCACCATCTGGTTCAAATGGCTCTGAGCACTATGGGACTAAACATCTGTGGTCATCAGTCCCCTAGAACTTAGAACTACTTAAACCTAACTAACCTAAGGACATCACCCACATCCATGCCCGAGGCAGGATTCGAACCTGCGACCGTAGCGGTCACGCAGTTCCCGACTGAAGCGCCTAGAACCGCACGGCCACACGGCTTGCCCCCGCCATCTGGTATCAATGCATTACATTATCATCCATTACATATAATCATTTTGATAGTACACTTGATATTATAGATGAGTAGGACACAAGACAGGACATAGATAATGTCCGTTTGACGTCAACAATGTGTAATATTTTACTTTTTTTGAATAGGACAATGTTCCTCTTCAATAATTTTTAGATTAGTTACAATTAGCTTACGCTGCAAGAGAATTCGCTTGTATTTTTCAATAAGTGGTCTGTTGTCGGTTTGAAGGCCTTCCATAACATCGGCAACGTAGTGCAACTCCACCGAGGGCTGTCTGGAGTAGGGTGGAGATAGCAATATGAAAGTTGCGAGCTGCCGAAGGCGATAATCATATTCCTAATGCGATTAGGACATCGTATACTCTTGACGACGTTTAGCACCTGTGCGGTCAGTCACCCAGTTTCAGAATTCATGTTGAGTAATCCTGCTAAATTCCCATAATATTGTCTTTTTATATTGATGAGTAATATGGATGGTCGTCACGTTCATGTGCCGTCTACAACGCAAATTTAATGTTACTATCCTAGGAACTAACCTGCAATGCGTTTTGTATTTCATAATCGGAACTATCCGCATTAACCGTCATCAGAGCAATGTCAGGGAACAGAATGCAGCAGTGCCTTGGTACCTACTAGAGGACCTGCTTGAGTCGTGTTCTAAGGAAAGGGTAGTTGCTGGTTCACATTATATTACACTAGCGGGAAGTACCGACTTTTCCTTTTCTCTGCAAACATCCAGAACTAAATTCAGTAACTCAAAGATCAATAGATATGGATATAGATATAGATATAGATGTTTATATTTAAAGCCATTCTCGTTCTGCGTTGGAATAGACATCATTCATTATTTGCTTGTTCTTGTTACGATTATTATTGTCATTCTCTCACTCGCAAGAGTTTTCACATTCCTATTTGGTAACGATGCACATGAAGAGTGGCTATGAAAGAAGCTAATACTGAATGTAACGTCATGCAGAATACACTCATTTACTTAGGCTCTTCGTGATCTACGCTACAGGAGAAGCGAGATACATAAAGTTGACAGCGTGAGGACAGAAATGCTGGCACAACTCTGCAACTACACAGTGTTACCAGATCAAATGATGCTGCGGAATCGAAAGTGTTGTACGGACTTTGCCACAGTAGCAGAGAGCTGCTAATTTCGGACCATGACCATGGATTACACTTCGGTCAGTGCTGGTTAGAGTGTTGCAACTGTAAATGGAATGCTTTGTTTGATAGCCTTGTGCTGATGCTGTCTGAATAAATTATGCCATTTGATAAAAAGCGGTTTAGTTTTGAGACCAACCCCACGAGGGGGGAAGGCACAGTGGTCTGCTTCAGGAATTCCAAGCAACAAAAGACAAAAAACAACCCAGGAATGGTTCGAACAGCTACTTTCATGGAGAGACATGCATTTGGAATCTGTTCATCGTTACGGGGTCAAACAAGAGGGTAACATTACTGAAACAATGATTGGGCTACTTAGTATATAATAGAGCATACAGATTTCAAGGAGCAAACGTATGAAGATGCAGACTTCCTCGTTATCAATATGTGCGGCATATCTTTCGTGTTAACGAAAGTAAATTCCCGCTTTACCTTTTCTTACGTCTCAAATGAAATGAATGCCCTGAGGAAACGAATATTTGTTGACTGCGTCTCTTCTTGCTTCCATCCTTACCAACATACTTCTTCATTCTCGTGGTAATCATGACATTCTATGTGTATGCTGCAAAAGATTGCACGTGGACAAATTCTACATCGAGGTGCAAAGTGTCTGGTATCTTACATTATATTCAATTCGAATAAGCTTCCGATGTATTTTTACTTCGTTTGTATTTTTAGATGATTATGAACGTTACGGAAAATTATCTCACATGCTTTATGTTGAATGAGAAACATTGCATGATCCGTTTTGCTTTCCCTACGTTGAAATGATATGATGTCGGCGACAACAGCCTTCTTCCACGCCGGAAGCTGAAGCTTGTGTCATTCTGGATTAATGATAATTGAATGTCTCAAATGTATACATAGCCCACAAGGCGACGTCAGAAACCATCAGGGGAGAACGCCGCATAAAAACCAAACGTGCACGCGCGTCTCCACTCTGAAGAACCGTATCGGAGAATCATGGCAAGCATTTCGCTGAAGAGCTGCCTCGTCAGAGAGCCGAGAAATGGCAGCGTCGTAGCAAGTATTTGTCAACACTCTGATAGTGCATTTACTTCCGGGTGTAGGCCGGCATTACCTCGCTAAATTCACTTGACATTCGTTTTCCACATCGAAGTCTCGTACGATATAATCCACAGTAAGATGACACAATTAGAAAGTATATTTAATTTCTGGACTATATGACATAGCAGTTCGAATCACGGTAGAAACCGCTGACTACAACCTTCTATTTTCCATTTTAATTAATGGAGTTGCAAACTGCCAGTAAAAATTCCTTATGCGAAATCTGAAGAATGCCTTTAAACACCAATCTTCCTCCGATTTCGACTTAGTGAATTAAGTTAATATCATGGATGCCTGCTTTGCAAATGCCAAGGTTCTTCACTGTAAAATAGGTCCTGAAAAGATTCAAACCGACTGTCAACGATACAAATTTGAGCTTTGTTCGTCATATAGGTCTAAAATGTCAGAAGGTTGTTTATGAAGTGTACATGTTGTTTAATATAGTTCCCTTCTTCTAAATTTTTGCAATAGCATTTAATTGTAGACGTTTTCTAACACTGGCGTTAGCAATTAATTTCCGTTCTCTGAAATCTGCAATACGACAAAATTTTTCTGATTTAAATCTGATGACCTTAACTATCACTTCCGATCAACAATAAATGCTTCATGAACCCATACATGGAACTCCAAATGTGCAGTGTTCCTGCACTGCTACAGAGCATGCATTGCAAGGTATTCACACAGTTTATCGCATAGACTTACCATAAGGAATGAAACAAGAACTGTAATACACTTTACACCACAGACGCTCACTCTGGCTTGACGAAAACATCCAAACATTGACCAAACGTTGCACAAATAAATGAGTTTGAAAGGAAAAGAAACGAGGTATGAAGCATTTATAAATTCATCGAATGTAGTGAGATGGTTTAATTTCATCTCAGTCTATAAAATTAATTTCGGGCCATACTCAGCTCTTGCCGATTAATGTAACATAATACCCGCCTACTAATCAGGGCGTCTGTCTCCGTTGCTTTTGAGCGTGAATGGAAATTGTAGAAATTTTCTGTGGAGCAACATTTAATAATAAAGCGTTTTAAATCATCAATTCGCGGTGAGCGGTAGCAGGCGCTTTCGATAAAGAACGGGGGAGTGCAGCGCCGCTGCTGTCGCCACGGCCGCTGCCAGTAGCCAGCAAATGGATTCCCGAGCTTTGCCGCATACGGCGTCCAGAGGAGGACAGTCCGCAGGAAATCTGCCGCAAAATTGTTACTGGATAAAATGTTGATATTTGTGTGTCAGAAAGCGAAATAGCTTAAATCTGCGCTACCATTACATTCACGTCTTCAGCATTCAGACAAAAGAGGCTATAAAAATAGTTTATGCCAGCTGCTCTCGATCCACTGACATAACGAACAGAAACAACGCACGCTACCGCTAGACCACAGGCGTAATCAGCCTAGGGTTTCTCTATAGTGGGACAAGTTGTCCTCCAGGAAGTGCCACAGTCTACAGTGTTGCCAGATTGTGCAGATAACCGGACTTAGAGAATTAGCGAGTTGGCCAGTTTTTTAGTCCCATGTCGCGATCGGTGCGAACTTAGCCTCTGAAGCGGCCGGCCGCCGGTCGAGTTTATGTCAAAGAGTGTACACTACCATATGGGCATTTAACACTGTAAGAGATATAATGAAATTTTTCTATATAAATGAAAATATTTCTTAAAAAGCTCAACAGTTTTAAGAATACTCAATAGTTTACAAAGTTTAGTGAGTTACAAGTAAATAATTACATAATTTTATCAGTTGTGAACATTTACCTACCACATATGGAGAAAAAACGTATTTGGAACTCGAGAACGAATTTAAATTATTTTATCCGATTGATATTTCATAGCAATTAGTAACAAGATCTTCAAAGTTTTGAAAACTGAAATATAAAGGAATGAAGAAACTTAAAAATAACGAACTGCATGAATGGGAATTAGTTATGAGTTTATTTTTAGAAATAGTTTCCCTGTTCAATTTTATAATCTTTAAATGGTCAACACCATACTCAGTGTATGCATTAAAAAATATTGAAGCATATTATAAACGTAAGTATCAAACAGATGGGTATCGTAATACATGTAAATAATCTGTTAAGAAATACCGAAAAATAAAAGATACAAGTGTGTGCAGTAGAATGCATTGTCTCAATAAGTTTTACAAAGAACTGTTCATAAAAAAACTTATGGCTGCTCAAGAAGAAAGATCCATAAATATTGTAGAGAATTAACAGTTATCCTTATATCATTAAACCTGTTTTTGTTTTCTTACATTCAATTTTTTAATAAGAAAGACCATCTTTATAAGAAGTGAACGTAATAAGAAAAAATATTTTTCCTCTTCATTTTCTGTATATTTAATAATGAAATATAAGATTTTTTACTAAAGATAAGTGAGTTAAGCATGGCATTTAAATGATACTAGCAGGTATCAGCAGGTTCTAGGTAACTTTCGGAAAGAAAATGAGTGAGTGAATGGAACAATGTTGAGCAACGGTCTTCCCAACAATTGTCTATGGTTGTTTGACAAGGGGACATCGAGTACCCCAAACCTCAAGGGAATTGAAACGCTAGAAAACGGCTGCCTCCACCTAATCCTAGGGGCAGTAACATGGGTGGGAGTTGATGACGTTCATGATGAACTACATCAACCAACGATTCTGGACTCGATCACTTGCTCCACACATAGACTCATCAATAGAATAGAGGCTTTACATGCCACGTTCCATCATCTGGATTACACAAGCTCTGTCCACTCTGGACACTGGCGTTGAGGAATTCTTTCAGCCGCAATATTTCTGCGTTCTTCTTGTGCCACTGGGGCCACAAGAATAACCACACTAGGATATTCTCTGACTGGACCTCAGCCTCAGAGAGATGTCGCCTTAGAAGCACTGTCTTCTTTCTTTGTTGATGGTTTTGATGTCCACTATCTATGGGAACCTTTAGGTGACTGATTTCATCATTCCTTTCCCCTTTGGTTCGGCCTATGGATCCTTGGTGACCACGGAGGTGGCTGATGTTTGTGTGTTCGCCTTCTAGTCGTCTTCGTCATGAAAGGGGTGCGGCAGCACTCTACCACAAGTGCTGCTTTTTTGAATACAGCCTTGCTTCGAGGTCTGGGTGAGCTGTCACCTCGTCGCGGCCCACTGCCCCTTTCAGTTGTCATGAATGACAAGGGGGAAATTGAATGGGTCGTTTGGACATCCCTGGTTGATTACTGGTCGACATCTGGTCACCGTTTCCCAACATTTCATTACTGCTTTCTCCTCTACGTCCATGGCTGTTTCTTGGTTGCCATCACCGCGACCTGTGGCACAGCATTGCTGCAGCTTGTAGTACTCTCGGCTTCCTGCTTTTCAGTCGTCACCCTCTTATTGTGAGGGCTCCCCAGGGCCATCTCCGAATTTTCGCTAGATTCCCCTGTGTAAGGCTCTCCTCACTATGTTCCTGTTGTCTCTTTACCACTGAAGTCCTCAGTCAGAGGGATCGCTGAGCAGAAAGGCTGGCTGTAGAACATGTTTACGTCGTCTATTTTGTTTCCTTTTTCCAATTACTAAATTATTTTGAAACAATTCCTTCAATTTCAGACCATTTCACAGCTACAAAAAGTTGATTCACGTAAATTAGTGCATTAATTTACGTTCTTATTTACAGAGAGTGCCGGGCATTTTTCAGTTAGTTATTATAAGACCAAAACCATTTTTCATTTTCATATATCTGACCTCTCCTGTGGATGAAATCTCAATAGAAAAACTATCCAAATTGTATTGAACATTTTTACTGTATCTCTAAACAGCGGAGAATAACAAAATAAAGAATAAGAAGCTGCAAAGGTACAAAATCCACAACGACAGGGTGAGTAAGTGTGGCGAAAACAGGTTAACCTCTAATATTAACAGAAGACGACGCCTTTCTCCCAACAAATTTAACAGAAAAATTTGCTCCATAAGAACTCATGATCTTTACATCTCGTTCTGTTCCGTTGCCAGCCTTCGTGAATGCTGCACTTTGAAAATACACTGTGGAATATTCCGTTCCCTTACGTCAAATGTTAATCGATCTTTATATGGTTTTTAAATTCCAGATTCAGGAAGGCAATCATTATCAAATTGATAAAACATTTTACTAACTCATTCGTTTTATATGGTGCCGTTCACGCGCACTTACGTCAGTGAGTGGTTGCAACCTCCTCTTTTTGATGATAGTAAGAGGACATTCACAGCCATGTGGAACCCACTACTATTTACTGTGACAGTTTACAAAACGTAGTTCATATAAAACATAATAGAAGCATGAGACGATTATTTTCTATTTGTTTTGGTCCAGAATATTAATACACAAAAGGGGAATTGCTTTTGTGAGCCTACACTACAGCTTTCTCTACTGTATAACACTTTTACCTTGTTGATGATATTTGCGATGCTGAACATGCATCACATTAAATGCTGTAGAATGTCGTTCATCAGATATATGAAAAAATGTATTAGCTCACATACGAAAAGTGAAGATTTGATTTTGAGGATATAGCACACCTCCATTGTGAAGTTTATAATATTTATATCTTCTGTAAAGATGAAGGAGACAAACTAACATTCATCATTAGAAGCATGTAAACAATGATGCTTCGTATGCTCCATCTCTTCGGCAGAATACCTATATGCATCAGCCTGAGCGGTTTTCATAACAAATATGTATCTGCAACAGGGGACAGTGACCGCCCACGACTACGAAATATCTCAGGAGTCACTCGTTGCCGGAGGCAAAAATTGTTTTCCAACAAGTTTGGTCAGTATGAGGGGAACATACATCAGCTCGACAGTATTTTTTATTCTTATATATTAAGGAAGTCACCGGTATTGGTTTAAGAAATACGAACCATATTCTAAATGTTCTTTGTTTAAAAACAGGATTCACAAGGTTTGAAATAAAAAAATTTATTATTATTCAACATATTAACCTTGTAAATCAATAAGCACAGCCTGCCATTAGAAGTTAAGACCCCAGAAGTGGAGGAGAAAACAGAATGAAACTTTACTGTGCGACAGTACCTTACAATTACTGCTAGTGTACTTACTCTACCTAAATAGCTTCTGAAACGAGAAAATACAGTTACGTATTTGCTTGATATTGCTCATACTTTATGTACTGGAGCTATGCACCGTCCCATTCGAGAAGAATAGCTCGATGTAGTCGTAGCGTCGAGCCGTACACCTCTGCTTTCATGCCCCACAGCTAGTTCCCAACATTTCATTCCTGCTTTCTCCTCTACGTCCACGGCTGTTTCTTGGCTGCCATCACCGCGACCTGCGGCATAGCATTGCTGCAGCTTGTTGTACTCTCGGCTTCCTGCTTTTCAGTCGTCACCCTCTTATTCTGAGGGCTCTCCTGGGCCATCTCCGAATTTTCGCTAGATTCCCCTGTGTAAGGCTCTCCTCACTATGTTACTCTTGTATGCATTAGCTAGAGTTGCAATTTAATAAAATATACATAAATACAAAATAAAAGTTAAATTGATAGTTTAATAACAAGGGTTTCATTCGGAAGCGTGTAACTGATTAGACGACAAACAATTACTTTGCATAATGCTTATTCAAGAGAGGACATCTCAAATAAATGGGAAATGGTCCTACGATATTCAATGTAAATGAAAATAGAAAACTTCCTTGTCAAACAAATCAAAGCTACACGGAGAGCGTTACAAGACTGGTAGCAAAATCCCCAAACAATATTGTCATGAAACATACACAAAAACTTGGTATTTTACGATCACAGTACATGAACCATTCACCAGCTCAAATCATTTCAGATTTAAGAATCAGAAATTTACACTTACGATACAAGTCTATCCTCAGTTCGGTAATACAAGAGAAAACGCAAGAGTCCTACACTGAAGTACATTCAGACCTCTCGAAACATAAAGGCCAATGAAAAGTTAAAATATGATAGCGGCGGTTCACCGCCCCTAATCTGTCATAAACTCCACGAAAAACCACATGCTATCATAGCGAGAACGAACTTCCAAGTGTCCAGAATAGCTCACTTCAGCCCTTCACTCGTAAAGTCCCAGTTTTCCTAGTGTTCTGGAACTGCCTGCTTTTCCATTGACTGAAGCTCTATAGACAGGATTTGGATCAACATCGTCACTTCCAACACTAAAGTAATACACTTCAATAATACTTAAATAAAGGGATGTTATATACATTCACTCACACTGACACCAGCCACAACAAATATACATAGAGGTGTGCCATTCATAAATAAATTAGCCAGTATTTTAGTGCAAGTTCGCTCATTATAAATCACAACAGATTGTCATTAAATGTTATTTTAACAGTTCTTTAGCCCTGCTCATCGGAAGCGTTTTTGGCACACCTATCTGAAGGTGCTGTCAGCTGACATACATGATTCACCACTTATTAAATTCCCATGATTTTGAATTTCCAGTTGTATTTAATGTTTATTGAAGTTATAGCCAAAACAGTAACAGATTATAAAATAAATATAGAAGTATGACAGTACATGAGGCATTCTTGCTGAATTCATTTGCTGTGCAATTACGGAAGATAATATGTTCTGACAATCTGCATAATTAAAAGATACAGAAAACGTAATAAAAAAAATAAATAACATATATAGGCATATGTAGCTTCTAGAGATGATAGCTATAGTGCATTGTTATCATCTGAGGTATTCTATGTTGAAATCCCATGAAATGTTTAAGAGCTGTTAATTCCGAGGTTAGTTGTATAAATGTTTTTCGCTGAGAAATATTAACGTCTATAGTTTGAAAGGTACCAAAATATCGATGTGCCATTGGATGCATTCTCCTGAAATCGTTGATACATTCAGATTTTCAGTTATATATATTGGTAAATAGTTATATATTTTTGAGTGGTACTTAAAATAGGCGAATTGAAATCAATGTGAAGTGAAGTAGAAATTAGAAAATAAATGAAAAATTTAGTTTAGTTTAGAAGAGTTACACACTGGCAAACAGCAGGCAAAGCGGCAGTGGCAACCGCCGGCGCCTGCAAGTCAGCACATTCAGGAGAAGCCATCGCTCTCCCCACATAAGTGGAAGCTGTCGATTCAGCCGTCAGGGCATCGCCCGACCGGCTCACATGTTTCACAATTGTCACGTGTGATCATAGGCCCTCACCTACATTCCAAGAGCCAATGACCAACGTTAAAAAGATTCTTCGAGAAGTTTTTCAACGTGACAGAAGAGGCAATGACCGTGGAGTCGTTCACCTCCAGTGAACTGAAGTAAATAAATATGCGAGATGCAGTGGGCCTAACAGTAGTTTTCAGTTCAGTTTTGGTTCGATTTCATTTAAGGTACAGTTCAGTGGGTGCTGAAGACCGTCATGCATGAAGAGACTACATCGTACACAGAAGCGCCAAGTTCGCTGCTGTAGTGGAATAGCAAGCAGCAGCCTCGCTGCCAGAAGACAAAAGTTAGAAGGCATTTGAAGACTGATTTTTACGTACCTGGGTGACTCGTGAGGACAGGAGGGAGACGGCCTCACATCAGCAGTCACCTGTGAGCTGGTGATGAAGATCTGTTAGCCGAAGACTGGCAAGTTGGAGTCCGTTGTTCGACTGGCCTCCGCCCGCCGCGCTGCTCCGCTGGCCGACGCACAACACTGACACACGTAGCCGCATAGAGAAGAGAAACACTGGGACGCCACATCCAGGGTATCATCATCCGATTCATGACTTCGTTCTCAATAATTAAACAGGCCACGATGCGCGTCTCCAGTCAACTGGGTGAAACAGCGACACGAGATACACACCGCCAGGCGTAATCATACGCCGCAGCTCACGCAGCAGAAGTCTTCGCAAACGACACAGCTGCCGCTCGTCCAGCCAGAACAATCCAGTAAGGAAACCATCGTACAAATCTTTGAATAAAAGTTATCTTACGTAAGAACGCTGTTTCATCCTGCCCCATAGTCGAGCCAGTGAAGAACCCACCCTGCCCAAATGTTGTTAAGAGAGAAAAAGTAATTTACTTAGTGTATTTCACCCGGACATAATGCTTTAGTATCAGATGCCCTTTGCTGTAATGCTCATCCTGACAACTGAATAGCATCAAAAGAGGTACCCAGTTACAATATTCTCAAAAAACTATAAGAAGCCATCTGTCGCTTGTCTCACACTCTAGAATTTCATGGAGCATTGGCTGCCCTCTTAAGGGATCATCGTTCATCATATTTGTCCAAACTTGATTTTACCCATTGCCGGTGAATCTGCTCGCCGATGTACCTGGACTCGCCACAGCAGTTGCTCAGCCTGATCTGCTGTGGCGCGCCATAAGTCCTGGGCCCACTGGCATTCAGTCATACAACGATTTCCCGTCCCCACATACCAGCTCAAGACCGCCAAATCGCTGGCCTACTTAACGCATAACGTTAGAACAGCTTTTAAAGTACATTTCTTGTCATTTAAGAGATTACAAAATCTAGCCAAATTTTCTAAAAATTTCTCTGTTTGAATCCACTTATCAGAATAATTTTGCCTTCCTCTAATCTAGATGCATGTCTAATCAGATGAGTTCAGATATCAGTTGGTAAGAGCTGAAGGTAGGTTTCGAGTGTGACAAGACCACACGAGACCATGGACCCAGGTAGTCAACAAAGCACTGTGCAAGTTGGTGGTGGTTCCATAATGGAGAGAGCTTCTTTACATGGAAAGGACTGTGTCCTCAGCTCCAGCTGAACCGATGATTTATTGGAAATGGTTCCGTTCGGCTACTAGGAGACAATTACCAGCTATTCACGGACTTCGTATTTCCAAACAACGATGCAATTTTTGTGGATGACAGTACGCCATACAGAGGCAGCCTAACTCAGTTTTTCGACAGGGGGTTTCCAACGAGGTAGTGCACGCTACTACATCGTTGCGCGAGCGTGGAAGGTGAGTGCGAAACTATCTCGGCGGCAAGCGTGACGGCTTGCGGTTAACGTTATTAGATTTGTTGACAATGAGAAAGAAATTGGAAGTTTGTGTAAGGCCTTACGTGATCAAACTGCTGAGGTCTTCGGTCCCTAAGCTTACACAATACTTAAACTAACTTAAACGAACATTCGCTAAGGACAACACACACACCCATGCCCGAGGGTGAACTCGAACCTCCGACGGTGGGAAATGAGAAAAAGCAAGGATTTATCGAGGCAGCTGAACAGGCAACGGGTCGTACAGCCAGAATGCTGAAGTCGAGTAACAATACGTTTTGCTCCAACGGGTTATTCAGCAGAGAACCGTACTTCAAGGCTAGCAAGGAAACTCTTACAAAAATGTTTCAAAAGACGCCAAAATAAACGTGTTGCTCTCTGTGAAGGAGTAGATATAGTTGCGAAAAGGTCATACCACATTAGATTTTTATAGAAGAATGAAGCAGCACTATGAGCGCAGAAATATTTTCTGTACGACAAAAGAAAACTAATTGGCCACAACCGTGTTGTTTTATGTAGCAGGTGGATTTGTAAATTGTCGTACCTTCTTTCTCGTGCTGTAAAACCTTCTCGTCGACGTTCATTTTCTGGTGACCGGACATTTAGTACCTCACAACGGGTGGGGTCGTATTGGCAGGCCTATTTAAACCACCCGTGTGGTTCAAAGTACCGAGATAAAAACCGCAAGGTTCTCTGGCTATCCAGGGGTGATGTTCGATTATAGTGATTTCTGATTCTGTATTTCGTGTACGATGACGAAGACGGCGGGACTAAGTATTAGAAGTAAAATAAATACAAATAATTGAATACAAATAATGGACAAAGTCAGTATGATACACATTAAAAAGAAGATTTATGCACTGGAAGAGATTCGAACCTAAATCCCTTTGCCTGTCCCGAATTATTTTAAGCTCTACGAGATGCCACTTATCTGGTAAGTACCTTCAGTTTTAATGCTGTAGTGCATAACGCCAAATTATTTCTTTTTTACTCGCAATGTCTTTACTCATTATGATATTTCTAGCTACTGTAACTGCCCAAAATGTTTCATTACGATAATACAAAACCAGTGATCCTTCGCAGTCCTTCTCCACAATGACCTGGCGGGAGTGACACAACAGTGTCATATAGGTAAAAGTCTTAGCATTCTCTTCTTCAAAAAACTAAAATACGAATGCGCCGAAAATCTCGCTCCACAGAATTTACAATCGGAAACGCGGATTTAGATAATCAATTCGTTAGAGTCAAGTGACGTTCGGAAACGGTATTTAATCCGATCCTAAAAACAGATTCAGGCCCAACATGTAAACATGACAGGAAAAATCGCGTTGTGTTTCCAAAATAAGGATTTCATTTTCCGCAAATTGTATCTCAATTAAACATGACGATAGACGAGCTACGGGCGACGGCGATTTCGATACAAGACCACTGGACAGTCGTCGGTACTACTTCCCCGTTCATGCTTCTCGGGCATAAACACGACAGTGCTGCCACCATGGCCAGATTACCATGTTGCTTTGTCGTGTAATAACATGTGATGCCCATTTGGTATTCGTAAATAGTCTCCGGAGGACGGGCACCTGCCACCCACGGGTTGACTAAGCCGCAGGGTGGCTTCCACTGATAGCGTTCGTTGTCGGTCCACGGCAGATATACAAAGGGGGCTATTGGTTATACGAAACTATTAACTCCGATTCCTAAGCTGTGAATTTGGACAAGCATCAAATTTCCGTCATGTTAAGGCAGATGCCTACACTTTATCCTGAGATGTCTGTGATACTATCCTTCAGTGACATAACACAAGGTCGCCTGTTGCTCATGCTGTCATGACCCAACTTCATAGAGTGGATGTTTGACATTTACTCAGGCCGGCACGTACTACACATTTCTCTGAGAATTGTTTTGAGCTGGATGGCTAACGCGCCTAATAGCGATCGACTAACAATCCCTTTAAATGTAGATAACAACTGTTTAGGCTACTTTCAACGCCTTTCCAGCGAGCTTTTATTGACTTTCCTACAAGCAGATGGCTGATACAGGGATCCGTCATCATAAGATAGAGCTGAAAAAGTTCTCTGCAACTAGTGAAGGTGGAGGTACTCTTCCCCTACGACGTGGCCTGATGTACGTCAGCGATCGGTTCCTAAACCGTATATCCTGAGCTGTGAAGTGCATCCGTATCTACCGCATTCCCTGGATTTGCCTCCCAATGTTTACATCCTGATATCCGACCTGAAGATATTGCTCCATTCACGACTGTCATTAACTGATGAGGCAGAATCTGACTCAGACACATATTATCCGTAGCTGGAGAATTATTTTGGTAGCGATATAGAGGAAACTTCGAATATCGGTGGACTAAGAACACTGCCTGAAGAAAAAGCGAAACGCTCGGAAGACTTGGTCAATTCTCAATGTAACTTCATACACGTAGCCACAATCACATGGTCTGTAAATGGTTATAGTTTCTATTCTCTATGAGAGATACAATTTCCACCATCGTATATTAATGTTTTTCGATGTGTGGTGCTGTTTCTAGGCCTGGTAGGCTATGCAAGGGACGTGAAAGGTGTCAGCTGTTTACTTGTCACTGTGAAGGATACATAGATGTGGCCTCTTCATGTGAGACAGCGTTAAGAACACCGGACAGAATTTGAAAGCAGCCTCGTTGTAGGTCCCCATTAGGCTAGTTAGTCGAATAGTGCAGTATCCATATTTGTGGGGCATTCAGATGTGACAATGGCCAGATGTTGGACCACATGGGACCATGATGGCAGGCATACTCATCGTCAAGATTGTTGTCGACCAGGTCTGACACTCACAGAGGAGGATCTCCATATTGTGAACCAAGCAGATCGTATCGCTTCAAATCCGCGGAGAACAAGTAATGGCCTTCCTGCTACATTCTATGTCATCCTGCACCCTTGGTCAGAGACTAGCAGTAGCCATGGACAGCCTGTCAGTGACACTTACAACTCTAAGACTGCATTTGGAGTGGTGCTGTGACTGGGAAGCGTGCATCGTCGGCGTGTGTGGCAGTGGTCTGGGGAGAGAGCCCATTCTGATGTTTTGGACAGAACCAGCTGGTGTTTCTCCTTGGATCATGGTGTGGGGAGCGATGAGGTATGATTTCAGGTCACAGCAAGGTAATCGTGTGAACTCTGATGACAGAAAAGTGGATCATGGGCATCCTGCATCTTATGTTCAAATGGTTCAAATGGCTCTAAGCAGTATGGGACGTGAATTCTGAGGTCATCAGTCCCCTAGACTTAGAACTACTTAAACCCAACTAACCTAAGGACATCACACACATCCATGCCCGAGACAGGATTTGAACCTGCGACTGTAGCAGCAGCGCTGTTTGGGACTGAAGCGCCTAGAACTGCTCGGCCAAAGCGGCTGGCTACATCTTATGTAGCACCTCTCATGCTGTAGTATCGTGATCCCATTTTTCAGTAGGAAAAGGGTTCTCCGCACAGGGCACACACCTCTATGAACCGTCTGAGTGATTTTGAGGTACTCCCACAGCCAGAATGATTGCCAGACTATAGAACATTTGTGGGATCAAGTCGGGCGTCAGCTTTTTCTCAGTACAAGTATCCGGAACATCAAGGACTTGTCACAACAGCTGCGGCCATCTTGCCTCAGAAGAAGATGAAACTGTTTTATGTCACTTTTCTCAGTGGTACGTTCTCCAGTTGTCTAGGGTCCAACCGATATGGTCACGAGGCCAGGAGAGGCGTACTACGTAATGTCATGCTCATTGAAAAGACATTCGCGTCGGTCGTCTGCTGCTATAGACCCTTAACGGCAGTTTTCGCCCCACTGTCCTAACTGATACGTTCGTTGTATGTCCCACATTGATTTCTAAGGTTATTTCACGCAGTGTGGTTCGTCTATTAGCACCGAAAATTCAATGCAAACGCCGCTGCTCTCAGTCGTTAAGCGAAGGCCGTCGGCCACTGCGTTGTCCGATGTGAGAAATAATGCCTTAAATTTGGTATTCTCGCCACTGTAGACACTGTGGATCTCGGACTCTTGAATAGCCGTGCGGAGTGGCAGCGTGGTTAGAGGCACCATGGCCGGCTGTTGTGGCCAAGCGGTTCTAGGCGCTTCAGTCCGGAACAGCGCTGCTCGGAGCCATTTTGAGGCACCACGTCACAGATGGCGCAGTCCCTTCCGCCGGAAGTTCGAGTCCTCCCTCGTGCATGGGTGCGTGTGTTGATCTTAGAATAAGGTCGTTTAAGTCGTGTGTAAGTCTAGGGACCGACGGTCTCCGCAGTTTGGTCCCTTAAGAAGTCACTCACATTTGAACTTTTGAATATTGAATTCCCTAACGATTTACAAAATGGTATGTCCCATGCTTCTAGCTCTAACTACCACTCCGCGCACGAAGTCGTCGTTCCTTTATAATTACGTGCCTAGGGCACGTGGCACAGTTCCAAGCAGCGCGTGCACCTGGAAACCTGTGACGCTGGTATCAAGGAACCAAGTACCGCAGATCACACTGTCGCCGACGTACTTCCGCTGCTGGATACTTACGACTGAACACAACCTCCAGGATGTCTGTCAGCTCTGGGTCAGGAGCCAGCTACACTCGCAGCTTACAAGCCGGAATGCGCTGAAATCAGCCATGACGCCCCGCTCTCTACAGCAACGTCTTCAAACTGCTCCATATTACCCAAGGACGCCGCTCTACACGCCACTCTGGACGTAGCCTCCATCTTAAATGGTAGCACGGCAGTGAACTTTATTTATATTATTATCAGGTGTTCACGAACGATTTTTCAGTTGTTACTGGAACTATCTTGTTTGTGAGCTTGTGTTGTGCATGAAATGTTCTTTACCTAAAACTGGAAATCGTCATTATTAACTGCATGCACCACAAAGAAATAGGATGAACCATAATCCATATTGCCAGATCAAATTCTGAGCCCATATTAGGACGTCGAGTGCAATATTGGAACACTGGTTCTCGTCAGTGCTTATGAACAGTACTACATTAGTCGCATTGCGTGATTGGAAATGGGTCTCGGCTGCGAAGACGACATACTGCCACTCATGTGTGCCCTGTCGACTGCCTCCTTCTGCTGACGTAACAAAGAAAGCAATAGCAGTCGTCACTGTGCTAAGAGTCTGGTTCAAATGGCTCTGAGCACTATGGGACTCAACTGCTGAGGTCATTAGTGCCCTAGAACTTAGAACTAGCTAAACCTAACTAACCTAAGGACATCACAAACATCCATGCCCGAGGCAGGATTCGAACCTGCGACCGTAGCGGTCTTGCGGTTCCAGACTGCAGCGCCTTTAACCGCACGGCCAATTCGGCCGTGCTAAGAGTCTGTTGTGCTCCAAACGTCGCCGCACTGTCCATGTGGACTCTTCCTTGCGGCACACAATCCCATTCCTTGTGGAAATGGCTCTACATTCCATCGCGGCCAGTTGCACAATATGATTCCTCTAGGGTGTCAGATGCGTCAGGATGTTTAGATACTGCATGACATACCGTGGGATACTGATAAACGCGACTAGGATACCGTGGAACGATAAACTACAGCCTGATTAGGCCCCGATTTTGCCGTAGCCAAATTCAGACGTGTGCTGGTAGGCGTTTCCCCGTCCATAGAACCATTTCCACACAAACAAAAACGCTCAAATGAGTTTTCTGCATGGGAACCAGATGTATAATCTTTCCTCATATACAGAATGGACACAGCGTTACTTCTGCACATTCCAGCTTGGAGCGATTGCGTTGAAATTCTAGCAATTTAATTATAGCATAGCTGCAGCAGACTACATATCGTTGTTCGTTACTTCACATGTAAATAGGATTCCAGAATATTGATATCACTGGCAGCTGAAACTGGAACACGATGTGACTCTGTTATGCTGACCAGTATAAAAGGAGAAGAGGGAGCATTTTACTGGCAGTAGAGAAACAGTAACAAGAGAATGGGTCGATCATGAGAGCTCAGAGGAGGAGAAGGCGCAGGATATTAGTGTTTAACGTCCCGTCGACAACGAGGTCATTGGAGACGGAGCTGAAGCACGGATTAGGGAAGGAAGGGGAAGGATATCAGCCGTGCCCTTTGAGAGGAACCGTCCCATCACTGGCCAGAAACGATTTAGGGAAATCATTAAAAACTAAATCAGGGTGGCAGGAGACGAGTTTGAAATATCAGGAAAGCTCACTCACATTGACTGTGATTTACTCATTGGATGTCACCTGACTAACAAATCCATCAATCTTTTCAAAGCGGCCCAGGTCCGTCGTTGGCAACGTGATTGTGATGTTGGACCGCAAAGAAATAACCATGCGCTAAGCCAAGACCAGTCAGTCCACATGTACTGACAGGCAATTGCGGTGCATGGTTGCAAAAATTTGCTTGAAATCAGCAGAAGATATCACTCATCAGCTCTACAATACTTCCAGCGGTCTGATAACACAATATTTGTAGGCAGGGAGCTAAAAAGAATGAGTTTCAAGGTTCGAGCAGCTCCTCGTAAGACACACATTCCTGTAGTCAGTCATGAGCAACGCTTGTGGTACTGTAAAGAGTGACGACAGTGGACAGTTCACGACTGGAAACGAGTGATTTAACTGGTGAATCACGCTATACTCTGTGTGAATCTGACTGAAGAACTGGGATTTGGCGAATACCTGCAGAACGTTGCCTGCATCGACTGACATGTTGGGGTATAGGAGTGTATTTCGTGATTATTGCATAGTCCCCATTACGGCGCTTACGAAAACGCGAAACGTGTGAGGGTATGGACACAATTTACAAATGGTTCAAATGGCTATGAGCACCATGGGACTCAACTTCTGAGGTCATCAGTCCCCTAGAACTTAGAACTACTTAAACCTAACTAACCTAAGGACATCACACACATCCATGCCCGAGGCAGGATTCGAAACTGTGACAGTAGCGGTCGCCCGGTTCCAGACTGTAGCGCCTAGAACCTCTCGGCCACTCAAGCCGGCCACAATTTACAGCATTCTGTGCTGCGTGCAGTAGGTGCACAGTTCGGATATGAGAATTGTTTGTATCAGCTTTACAATGCACACTCTAATAACCCATAACATGTGAGACATTTGCTTTATAGGCAATAACAGTCTTTATATGGACTGGCCGGGCCAACGTCCTGAACTGAATGGACTGCAAGATCCTCGCCATGAGTTCGAATGTCTACTTCGCATCAGACCCTATCGTCCAACATCTCTACCCATACTAGTCTCGGATTTCCTCCACAAACATTCAGACACATCATACAAAGTGTCCCAAGTGGAGTTCAAGCCGTCATAAAAACGAGAGGTTTTCACACCGCCGCACGGGATTAGTCGAGCGGTCTAGGGCGCTGCAGTCATGGACTGCGCGGCTGGTCCCGGCGGAGGTTCGAATCTCCCTCGGGCATGGGTGTATGTGTTTGTCCTTAGGATAATTTAGGTTACGTAGTTTGCAAGCTTAGGGACTGATGGCCTTAGCAGTTAAGTCCCATAAGATCTCACACACTTTTTTTTTTGTTTTCACACCCAAATATTAGTGCCCACTTACAAGTGTCCGGAAAATATTCATTAGGTAGTGCACGTGCAGTATGAATGCTAATTACACACTGTTACTCAAGGTAATCGTTAAGATATCTCTCTTCTTGTGGTTATGAATTTCTATTCTCGAGGAGACGCCGCTTACCAAAGCAATGATCAGAAAGGTGGATCTAAAGAGATCGAAGTCGAGATGGACTATACGCTGGAAAAACGGTTAAATGGGGAAATAAAAGGATCAAACATTAGGCAAATGCTGAAACGACCCAAGCCAGAACGACGAATTTAATGATGACAACATTTATTGTATTTTACAGGTGATTCATTGCATACTTCAATTTTCGCCTTTCTAAAATTTATTTTCAGCCTTCGTGTCACGGAACAGTTTGCTGCATATCTCCATGCTTGTCTATACTGCGTAAGTCTTTTCACGTCTGCGTAACTACCGCTACTTTCATCCATTGGAATCTGCTTGCTGTTGGTTAGATCTTCGTCTCGCCCTCTATCTTATAGAGCGCCCTCCATCCTAACCCGCCGCCACAACAGCTCTCACAAATTTCACGCGTTTACCCAGCTGACGATTCGTTGGTGTCTCAGGATGCGTGCTATCAAATGATTAATTCCTTACGTCATGCAGTGCCAACTTTTTTCCTCAAATCTATTCAATACCTCCTAATCTGTTGTTAGAAATCCAATCGTCAAAATTCTGTTGTAGAACCACATTTCAAATACTTCTGTTCTCTTCTTTATTGACAGTTTAACGTCCAAGTTTAGTGCTACCAGCAGTTTGCCAGTACTATAATTTTACGCAGGAAATTGAATAGAATGGATTTCAATGATCTAGCAGCCTCTCGCAATTCGCTGTGCTGCACAACACCCAAGGTAATCACTGTGGGTGCGGAATAGGCTTCAGAGACTAGCGGTGCATTACGGTAGAACTAGAAACGCACACCTGCATGCTAGATTCTATCAATCCGCCCTTCTCCGTTTTGGACAAGTGTTTCTTGGAGTCTTAACTGAGGACAACCCAAACTTGCCGTGTAGCTGTGTTCTGCGTAACCGTCGAAGAAAAATGATGGTTTTGCCGCTGAGACCAGGCCGCCACATACCTGTCCTTGTGCGTATTGAAGAAATATGGAAATAGAACTTTTAAGCGTCACATAACGACATGTAACGGAAATGTCACAGCATTTACGTATCAACGATAACTGTATAGTCTCTTTATATTCACATAAACCAATTGTCATAGATCTTCCTCGGACGTAACTCATTGAATAAAGAGCAATTTCTTTCATAACTACCGTCTTCATGCTATTATTTATGGTTTGGGTGAAGAATTAAGGGTCCGATATACTGCAGAGTTGAACTACGTGCTTTTGCAGAATCATGACAGACACTCCTTCGATAGAATGAGGTGACACCACCACGTCCCCCAATAATTCATAGTAAATTGTCGTGAAATCCGATCCTATGACGTTAGAAGTCAGAGCATACAATTCTCCGTTCAAGCCATGTAAACCAATTAATTGATTTGAAGTTAGTCTTTGTGGTATATGCACTGCGCAACGAAATTAAAGGATCACTATTTTTAAACCTCGCCGCTGTCTTCCATACTGACGCAGAAGTTTGAAATTTGGCTCAACGGTGACAACAGCCTTCCTTTGTAGTGGTGCATAAATAATGCGTGCTGCGACCTCACGCTCCAAACTCGGTGACGCTTCTATCAGCGAAGTGTCGACACGTGCTACGACATGCCCCAGCTCAGAAGTTGACATGAGGTGTAAGCCAGTTTAATAAATTGACACTGGCAGCAAATTTCATCAAAATCCTGCCCATCGCCATAGTGGACCTGTCACACGATGGTAAGGTCGTCACACTCCGTCTTATCCACATTTCACACCTTCGTTTGAATCCTCAGTGACGGAGGTGAGAATCGTGATGCCTAGCGTTGAAATTACGCGTTTTTTTTGTTTTTTTTTTTTTTTATGGGTGGCCTAGAGAAACATTTGGGGCACACCGCCTCTCAGAATCGACAATGAAAGGCTGAGGGCTGGACTATAAGGCTTCAATGAAACCACTTCTTCCCGTGGGACGTTGATTCCACGGATTTCACTGTCTACAACGACAGTCTGGGGAGCGTCAGCAGTGTCGAATGGTGTCAAGAACCGTCGACCTGTTGCTCATCGTACTATACTGTCGTTTTCGAAAGTGAAACATGAGAAAATCAACATTCCTAAGGAACGGATAGTTTCAACGGTACCCTTTATCTCATCCCCTGAGATCTGTACTTGTTGATTTTACGCTTTACTGTGCCTAAGATTTTTTCCTCCGCCACCCATAAGATAACTGCCAGATATCAACGCTGAGAATCGTGGTTCTGACTTGCACAGCAAATGCGTAACTAAGGTGCTAAATGTGCGTAGGAGGGGTTGTGACACTCTTATGTCGTGTGACACGTCACGAAGGCGTGAGACAGAATTGTGGTGAAATCTGTACCAAATTAACACATCTTAAACCTCACATAAACTTCTGGCGCCCTGGTCTTTCTCGCATGTGTCGGCATCTTCCTGACTGATGCGTCGCTGAGCCCAAGTGTAACGTCGCAAGGCTCCACGCCTTTGCGTATTTACAGAGAAATATCGTAGACATCTTTCAGCAAAATTTTAAACTTATGTGTTGTAGTGCGAGATAATTTTCTCAACAAAGATATCATTTAATTCTGTTGCGCAGTGTATTTCTTCGTTGGTGGTGTTCGTTACAAGGTCAGCGTTGTTATTCGGTTCGACTATGGGATGAATGTAGGATAAAGCGACTCACCTGTCATAGAATCAGTTATTTACCCGAAGAAAAAATACATACAAAATTACACCACATAGTTTCTGATAGCTTCTTGTTCACCATATTCTTTCCTCCATTCATCGTTTAGAGTACAGGGAAATTTTTATTTACCTCTCCTAGCTTCCCCGATGATTTTGTATACTCGCGTAATTAACTGTATGAGTTCAATCGGAGACCACGTTCAAACAATATTTCTCTCTAAATATCGTTGTACTAAAGCTTTAATTTTGCTTTAGTATATGTCCGCAGCTCTTGGTCGTGCGGTAGCGTTCTCGCTTCCCCGGGTTCCTGGGTTCGATTCCCGGCGGGGTCAGGGATTTTCTCTGCCTCGTGATGACTGGGTGTTGTGTTATGTCCTTGGGTTAGTTAGGTTTATGTAGTTCTAAGTTCTAGGGGACTGATGACCATAGATGTTAAGTCCCATAGTGCTCAGAGCCATTTGAACCATTTGCTTTAGTATGTTTTATACTGGAGCTGTTTTCCATTAATCCCACGGAGTCTCTCTAGGCGTTTTAACACTTTTTGGGTTACTTTCTTGACTGTCTATCTGTTTAGTAAAAATGTTTGCAACTGATATTAACTAGAGACTTGAAATTATACAAGCTGTTTATGAGTGTATGACAGTGCAATATTAACTCGGTTTCTTGCTGGTCTTCTTATTAGTGGTGGGAGTGCTGTTGGGAATGAAAACGTTTGATAACACCTGGTGCAGGGTGCCACTAGAGTAATGCTGTAGTCGATGCGTTTTGGCACTGACCTGCACTGAGCATCCCCTCTCAAAATGCAGGTCCCCCACTACTGAGCAGGTGTAGCTAAAGGAACTGTGTGCACGGATACAGAAGCAATGTATTGGCGCTAACACGTGCACTGTACATATTTTCCCTGATTAAACATTAATAATTACGGCGCATTGATGGTAACTATCAGCTACTGTAGCGAAACAACGATTAAAACTTACGTACATCTATTGATAGGACTCCAATGATTGCACAGAACAATAAGGGTCAAATACTCATTGCGGGACAATTCGTATGTATACATATATGAGAGTGTGATAATTATGAATCGCCGGACGGAAGTGACTGGAAAAGTTCTCGTATATTAGACCGAACAAATATGAAATCGTGTTACCTGACTGGTAATTGCGGAGCTGAAGTGTTGGCGACGATTGCATCGAAAGGTTGGTGACTAAATAGAAACAGAATCCCAGACTTTAAAATCAATATGAACCTACGTGCCTATCATCCAACACGAATTTCGAACGCCGCAACTGCGCCTCTTATTTTATTTGTATTAGTCCAATTATGGCGTTTTTTGATAGTCCTCTGTATTACAGTGGAAAGTCAAGCGCCGCCACGCCAGTCGGAAACGAGAGAGGAGAGAGGGCTGTACATCATTTGGCGAGACGAGGTGCAGCGAGATGCCAGGCAGGGTCGGACGTTAGCATGGCCCGATACGTCTGCGCGTGAATTACCTTCTCCTGATGTGGTGAAGAAGAGCATTCTCTGCGCCTCTCGATGACAAAGTCCGTCTACTATGGCTCGCGGTTAGGTAGTGCTTACTATGGCTCTCACCAATAAGGTGTCTGATACTTCACTCTCTGGCTCCTTTGCGGTGCGACAGCGCCAAAACTGCCATTTAGGCGATTACATTGTAATTCTGTCACAGGCAGCAATGGACTTCGAAGAGCAGTTGAACGGAATGGACAGTGTCTTGAAAGGAGGCTATAAGATGAATATCAACAAACGCAAAACGAGGTTAATGGAATGTAGTCAAATTAAATTGGGTGATGCTGAGGGAATTAGATAAGGAAATGAGACACTTAAAGTAGTAAAGGAGTTTTGCTATTTGGGGAGCAAAATAACTGATGATGGTCGAAGTAGAGAGGATATAAAATGTAGACTGGCAATGGCAAGGAAAGCGTTTCTGAAGAAGAGAAATTTGTTAACATCGAATATAGATTTAAGTGCCAGCAAATCGTTTCTGAAAGTATTTGTATGGAGTGTAGCCATGTATGGAAGTGACACATGGACGATAAATAGTTTAGGCAAGAAGAGAAATGAAGCTTTCGAAATGTGGTGCTACAGAAGAATGCTGAAAAATAGATGGGTAGATCACATAACTAATGAGGATGTATTGAATAGAATTGGAGGGAAGTGGCACAACATGACTAGAGGAAGGGATCGGTTGGTAGGACATGTTCTGAGACATAAAGGGATCACCAATTTAGTACTGGAGGGCAGCGTGGAGGGTGAAAATCGTAGAGGGAGACCCAGAGATGAATTCACTAAGCAGATTGAGAAGGATGTAGGCTGCAGTATGTACTGGGAGATGAAGAAGCTTGCGCAGGATAAAGTAGCATGGAGAGCTGCATCAAACCAGTCTCTGGACTGAAGTCCACAACAACGAAGAGACCGTGTACTTGATTTCGCCAATCCGAAACCTCTTAACAGATTTTTTTTTAAATATTCCGAACGCCAACCTATCCGAACTCCTCTCTCAACAATTTGTAGAGCCGCCCCGCGGCACATCACTGTTCTCAAAGATTCTGAGTTCCGGTCTATCAAACGCCGTCTCGCCAAAAACTTTCCGTAACTTTTTCATCTCAATGTTTACGCTCAAGGCGTCAGCGGCCAGTAGGCACTAGACAAAAGACTCGCCCGTGGAAGAGCACCACGTTTACAGCACAATACCGCGGTGTTATTGCGCGGGACACCCCTTTGGGTGGGTGGTCTGTCGTTCAGAGAAACCCCTGGTATTCCTATTCACCAAATTGCTAGGACATAGTGAGATTGTAATCTCAGCACACAAATCCCTTCTTTCCAGAGATTGGCTAGTCCTGTGAAAGACGTACGCCAGCGCCCTCTGCCACCGTGAATGTGACAGTGGGCCGCCGCTCACAGGACTCAGGTGGTTGGCGCTATTCCTCAGCGCGCACCCAGTCAGCAGCCTCGTCTGCTGAAGACAGACCAAAACGAGCAGAAATTGTAAGGACCATGCTTTCACTCACCGATAACCACCATAATTAACCAAACAAGCCCTTTAGGGTTAAGAGAAATTAAATGAAATTCCCTATTAACATAACCCACTCTCCCGTGTAATACTGCTCTATTGCACATACGTCCATACCTATTGATTAATTAAACTAAACTTTTCGTTGGATTGAATGTGCTGAGTGAAAATGACAGTGAAACACGAGACTGACTACAGCCTCACGTGTTTCGTTGGCACCTGCCCTGCTCGACTGGTATGCTATTCAAGTAGAATACTGTTCAGGAGGATATCTGCAGATGGGTATGGGTGAGGAGAGTGAAGCAGAGAGGGGGTGAAAGAGGAGACGAATTGTGAAAGGACGTAGAATGAGATAGACAGAGACAGGGGAGGGAGGTAATACACGTAGAAAACAGTGGGGAATATTGCGCACTTAAGGTTTAATTGGCGATATACTGAAGGAAACTTCACAAATTACAATTATATGTCAACTGCCATTTCATCTGAATTTTGCTTATTACACAACAGCGTCCGTAAGTCATATGTACACTTCAAACTGTAATTCACACTTAGTAAAAAAAAAAGTAATACAAATGCGCAGTCTTACCCGACCGTGGGGTAAGTTTGTGTTTTTAGTAGGGTAAATTTGCACGTTATTATTAAATGTGAAAACCATCTGTGTTATTCAGTTCTTCTCCTATATTTATTTTATAGCGTACATAAACTAAATATGTCTTGTTTTTCAGCATCTAACAGTAACTTTTGAAACAATATTTTTTGTAGGGAATAATTCTGTAGCCTCTGAGTGAAACCCTGCGAAAATATTCCTGTCCGATGAAAAGCTGTTTAACAGAGACCACAAACAAAGTGTCGGAGACATGCATATCGAGAACAGGATTCATATCAGCACTCCTCGCTCTTGAGACATTGAATCCAGTATTCTGTTGATAGATGTTTGTTCTTTTCAGTGCAACCTGGACAGTGAAAAGATTGTGAATTTTTTGTCGACGTATTTAAGTTATGCTTTGTCTTCTTTTCCTTTGCTTGATCTGAATCAAACAGTTTCCTCTTTGGTCTCTTCATTTCTTGTACTCTTGATTGGGATTCCTGCTTCTTCTTGAATGGGGCCCTGTGTAGTATTTCTGATTTCCTTCCCTTTCATCTGTCTTTTATGGCAATCTTTTGTTCTTGGCATTGGAATTATTTGATTTGGGAAACGCAATTACTTATTCCGGGTTATGATTCATTTGTAGATGTCTGTAAACATTGGCTTCGGAGAAATCCAGATTCAACTTTGGAAGTCCTTTAGCGGCCTTAAAAGCAGCGATGCACTTGCTGTAGTTTGTGGCTCCTGTTCGCAGGCTTTTTGAGCACATGAATATTATGGTCCATGCAATAACGGACAGCACTCAAATTCAAATGTGACGGGTGATCATCCAAAAATTAACAATACTCGATTTTCTTCTGTTGACTGTATATGCTTCACAAAACGTTGTAGCCATGTGAGATACAGATCTGAGTTGATATACCCAGTGTCCGAACACATCGTTAGTGACCCAGGAGTGGCACCATTCTTCAATCAGTACTTCATCCTTTTCCGCGGCAACATTCCTGAAGGGATTGTAACCCCGCCCCCTCACTCGAAGCTCAGACACAACATACAGCCGTTATCAGCTGACCTCTTTCGTCTTTATCCTGATGCAATTTTGCCCATTTGCTTCTTGCCGCAGATTGCAGTCTCTTACGGAACTTGGAACTGTTATAATCCCCGACTCATTCACGTTAAATACGCTACGAGGTTCAAATTTATATCTCTTCCTTAGCGACGAAAGATTGTCGAAGAAGATGCCTGTTTGCTGTTTGTTGAACCCCATCACAAGACCAAGGTTAGTTTTCTATGGGATCCAAAGGCTAAGATTTCGCCTCTGCTTGATATTATAAGCTCATTCTTTTCGGACCATCTTAATGCTTTTGTCAAATTTTGTTGTTACACCATTCCTAGTCATGAACTAATCATCTGAAATCCTTCAGTGTCATACCATAATAACATCCGTCCTAAGATCTGTAATCTTCGGCGGGTTGCAGTTCCCACTCATTGTTAAGAGTTCTTCCTAGTTTGTTTACACGAAAATCCTGGGGTAGAGATGTTACTTTTAAGCTTATTTTTATGTAGGCAGCAGTCTACAAAATAAAAAAAAATAGAGGTAAGAGTAGATTTCAAACAGCCTCGCACCCCTTTGATGCGTTTTCTGAGGGCAACTTCACGTAGTCAAAGCTCCCTCGCTACCTGAAATTTAGACTTCCCTTCTTCCAAACCCTCTTTTTCAGCTTCCAGCATTTCTGGACTGCATGACTTCCGTTCGGTGTTCCTTTTATAGGTACTAAAACAGGAAAAAATGACTCTTTGTTTATTACAATTGGTATACAATATCCAGCTGTAGCGTTGATAAACGTTTCTACCTCCATATCAACGAAAAAGCTGATAATTATAGCGGATGGGGTAAAATTATGCACTGCGCTGCTTACCCAGCCTGCGACGCGTTAACTTGTCCCATACATATTACGAGACTGTAGCGTTCGTCTGCACATAGAAACGCATTGTAGGAACATCGATGTGTCAATGTATCATAAGACTGACAATACATCGTAGTACACAATGGAATATGTTTACGACTCATAATCCATTATTGCCTGAGTTACAGCTTATATCCACATCCGTTAACACCAAAACAGCCACCAATCTACAGCAACAAAGGGTCTGACACGGAGACTAGTTCGTGAACTGCAGAGTAGTCAACTGGTGGAGTACTAAAACTGAAATACAACCTTGGGCCATCTTACCCACCGAGCTGACTTACCCCTTTGTACTCTATACTGATGGGAGGAAGGAATAGACAGAGAGAGAAGGGGAGGAGGGAATGGTAAAAGAGAGGGGGGAGTAAATGAACAGAGAGCCAGAATAGGTGGAGGTGGAAATGGACAAATGGACAGAGAGAGAGCGACAGAGGAAAATGGACAGAGTAGCCAGGGGGGGGGGGGGGGAGCTGGTGGGGGTGGAGTTGGGAGAGGTTCCTCAACCCGTATAATAGGTGTTCCTGAAAGTTTGTTATTGTGAATTTATAATAGCTGTGAAACCATATGTACAATTTAAAATGAAAACGTTGATTACATGAAGAACATAATTCATGCACGAATAGATCCCCTCCTCACTATTATCTATTGCATGCGCATCACGTTCTGTTTTAAAACCGTAAAAGTATTTTCAAGCCACTAAAATTTCAGGTTAGTAGCCTTCATGACGTTCAGAAAATTTATTTTATACATTTTAATCTGCTTTATAAACGTTTTACATTAAAATGATGCCGGCCGCGGTGGTCTCGCGGTTCTAGGCGCGCAGTCCGGAACCGCGCGACTGCTACGGTCGCAGGTTCGAATCCTGCCTCGGGCATGGATGTGTGTGATGTCCTTAGGTTAGTTAGGTTTAAGTAGTTCTAAGTTCTAGGGGACTGATGACCACAGCTGTTAAGTCCCATAGTGCTAAGAGCCATTTGAACCATTAAAATGATTTTTATTTAAAAATTATTTTTACCTGCAGTTTTGAAAACTGTAACCACCACATTGTACATGTTGGATTTTTAGACTCAAATCAAATAATACCGTTGACCTTCTGTTGCAATTCTTCATCCGTTTAACTGCCACTCGCTGCGTCCCATGAATGTATCTTGGTCATTATGCTGCGCAGTTATATGAAACGTGCAGTGACGCGAGAAGTTAATGGGACATATTTTCCACCCAAGTAAGTCATAGATAAAGCCTTTCGTTACATAAATCAAGTTCGGTCTACTTATTAAACCATTGGATATGTATGTTTCTACTCGAACGTGAGGGTGGAGGTGACATGATGTACCTATTAAACCTAGTATTTCGTCACGGAACACATGGCTTCTCGCGCGTTTGCTGCTCCATCTGGTGGGTGCATATACACTTATCAGCCAGAACATTATGACCACCTGAGTAATAGCCGTTACGTTTACCTTTGGCGCTAATGACACCGTCAATGCTTAATGGCATGGAAGCAATGAGGCCTTGATATGTAGCTGGAGGAACTTGGCATTATATCTGCACACCCAAGCCACCTGATCAACTGGAAATCTCGACTGTGTTTCTGGAAACACTCTGTCACACTCCTGGCCTTGTGACATGGTGCATTACCTAGTTGCAAAATGCCACTACTTTCTGGGAAACATGATCTTCATGAATGGGCAATGTGGTCTGGTACCATACTCACTGGTCATGATGGTGCCTTGCACAAGCTCCACTGGACCCATGAACGCCCTCGTGAATGTTCCCCATAGCGTAATGGCGAGGCCTCCAGCTTGTCTCCGTCCCGCAGGGTAGATGTCAAGGAGATGTTTCACTGTATGACGACAGAGTCATGCTCTCCGTTCAGAGTGACAAAGAAGGTATCGGGAGTCATTAGGCTCCACAACGTACTGCCACTGCGCCAGCGTCCATTGCCGATGGTCAAGTGACAATTTCAGTCGTAGTTGTCGCTGTCGTGGTGTTAACATTTGCAGATGCATGGGTCGTCGGCTGCGGAGTCCTATCGTTAAGAGAGTTCGGTGCACTGTGTGTTTAGGCACACTTGTACTCTGCCCAGAATTAAAATCTGATATGAATTCCACCACAGTTCGCTACCTGTCCTGCTTTACCAGTTTGTCTTGCCTACGTAGTCTGACATCAGTACAAGGCATCGCCGCCCAATCTAACTACGTCTGGACGTGGCTTACCTTGGTTTCACCACATGCTGAACGCACTCACCATAGCACTCCTCGAACATTTGCCAGACCATACAGTTTCCCAAATGCTCGTGCCGAGCCTGAGGATCATCACAATCTGCCCGCGGTCAAACTCAGATACATCGCTCGCCTTTCCCATTTTACAGACGGACAGCACACTAACTGACACTAAACTCACCGTGTATTTGTGCGCTTAGCAGTCATTCTTGGCCAGGTGGCGCTGCTATCGCCTGGACGGTCTTATATGGATAGCTGGCCGGTGGTCATGATGTTCTGGCTGGTTAGTGCTGCCGTACGTTTACAAGAAGCAGGACGTATACTTTTCCAGTTACTCCTTCTGCAGATTAAAGCATAGCTTGTGCTACATAAGGAGATAATAGTCCTACATCACTCTGCAGAGTATGCAGACCACTCCTTTTTTACAAAAACAGTAAATGACTCTGAGCACTATGGGACTTAACCTCTGTGGTCATCAGTTCCCTAGAACTTAGAAGTACTTAAACCTAGCTAACCTAAGGACATCACACACATCCATGCCCTAGGCAGGATTCGAACCTGCGACCGTAGCGGTCGCGCGATTCCCGACTGTTGCGCCTACAACCGCTAGGCCACCCCGGCCGGCATCAGTAAATGATCTAATAGACGGAAGTACAGACCAATAGCGCTAAGATGTGACTGATATATGACCCTCAAGAATTATTTAAGATTAAACATTACGCCTATTACGTTCCTTGAGGAAAAGCAACTAATAATAGATCACTAGCACACAATCAGGAAAACCGAATTACCTGAACCAAAGCTTGATTTCTTCCAAGATCGAGGAGTACTGGCCAATATATAATCAGATGGAGTAGTATTATAAATATGACATGAACTCAGTTATTATTTGATTTATTTAGTTCGGAAATTTATTTTGGATGGCGAATGTCCTACAGTATGAAAGTAACAAAACGGATAAACGTGTTACAGACTAGTTTCAGCAGCACTGCGGATATTGATATCTGACGATACTGTTGTCTGCAGGGAAGAACTGTCTTTGTACAATCATGATGAAATGCAGAAAGCCTTGACAAAAAATCTGCTACATGCATTGAACAGGAGCTCTCCTTAAGAATGCATATGTTTACGATGATACCAATAACAAAGAGAAATAGTTCGATAGTACCTGATTACAAGATCAGTGAAGAATACTTTCAACATATCAAATATTAGAACAGCAACGTATTACTAGTAAGCGATGTGGAAGACTTAAATTTGTCACAAGTTTTACTGGAAAGTACGATGTATCTGTACATAAATCTCATATAAACCGCTATTGCGTCCAATTCTACAGTATCAGTAAGTCCCCGATCCTTTACAGATTCGAAGTTACTTGTGTAAAGCGGCTTCAAACATGTGATTACTTTAAATGTAATTTCTGTGTTAATATTATATTTCAGGGTTTGTAAAGTTGTAGTGCGCTGCATGGAACTGGTGACCTAGAAATGACGGAGGGGCTTCGTCCCTGCCATGGCCTTCAGTGGTTCACAACCCCACAACAGGCTACAACAGTCCACTCACCCCACCGCCTCCCCACACTCAACCCCGGGTTATTGTGCGGTGCGGCCCCCAGTGGACCCTCCAGGAACGTCTCACACTGGACGAGTGTAACCCCAATGTTTGCGTGGTAGAGTAATTATGGTGTCCGCGTACAAGGAAAAAGTGTTTACGCAGCAATCGGCGACATAGCGTAACAGAGGCAGAATAAGGGGAACCAGTCCGCATTTGCCGAGGCAGACTGAAAACCGCCTTAAGAACCATTCACAGACTGCCCGGCACACCGGACCATCACACTAATCCACCGGACGGATGCGTGCCGCGTACTGGCACGCCCGCCCGCCCGAAAGCAGTGGTTCAGACCGCACAGCTAACCGGGCGGTCTTTGAAATGTATGATGGAAGTTATCAAGTGCTCTCATTAGGAATCACTAGGGAAATATGGTGTGCGTAACTTTATCTACATTTTAAACAAAAGCTTGTAAACATAGTTCATAGTAAAGATGTAATATATTAAAATGTCATATCTAATACTGAAGTCTTACTGCATGAATGGCGAAAATGCAGTCACGATAAACTTTTGTTTTCATCGTTTTGTGGAGGTGTCAGCAAGAAGGACTACCACAGAGGTCGAAAATCATGTGTAAACGTTCTTCGAACTCACTAGGGGCGTTCATTCTGAAATACTGGATAAATGAAACCTGGGTATTTATGAGTCGTCCCTTAGGCTGCCTCAAGACGAAAATTCAGCTTCCAACAGTAATACTAGACTTATTGTGTTATGGTTCAAATGGCTCTGAGCACTATGGGACTTAACATCTATGGTCATCAGTCCCCTAGAACTTAGAACTACTTAAACCTAACTAACCTAAGGACAGCACACAACACCCAGCCATCACGAGGCAGAGAAAATCCCTGACCCCGCCGGGAATCGAACCCGGGAACCCTAGCGTGGGAAGCGAGATCGCTACCGCACGACCACGAGATGCGGGTATTGTGTTATATTTATAACATAATAATATATTTCTTATCGTCTAGATCGTGACAATAATTTTAAATGCTTAAATTCTGCCAATAAGTATGTGGAATAGTGAAAATAAAAATTTTAATCTGTCTGGAATTCTTTAGTTATGCCATATTTTACTGATACTTGGTTCCAGCATAGTCATTCCCCCTTACCCCGCCAGGAACATGACTCCAGCGTCTGTCTAAACTTAAGCTGTTGACAAACGAATTCATTACGTGCTGTAGTTATCGTCATACACCTACCACACCATCGGTGACTCCACATTGTACAAGAACTTACCTTTCTTTAGGTTACATTATCCTGTGAATGCATCTGAGCCTATTCTAATTCCTACGCCCTGTGAAGTACCGTAAGGGGAGCTTCACTTGGCTACAGTGGTGTTTGATAAAGTAAAGAGGCGGTTGTTCTGGATGGCAGTGTGCTTTGTGCCTGTTGTTCGTCAGCTTAAATTAAGGCGTGGCTTTCTGCATTATGATCTGCCTGTCCACTATAAAAAGCCCTAGCAGCCGACAGCGACCATGTTATGAACATGTGGTATTCAATTCTGTCAACGACTGTTTTCCGCGAATCGAAGAACTCACAGTTCACGTTTAATACAACGAATATGAAAACCTTAGCGCCAACAGCACGTCACACATGAGTCCCATGCTCAAAGTACCCTGGATCAGGCCACGATAAAAAGCAATTATATCGCACTCGGCTTCGACACCAACAGTTAATACAAATCTAGCCACATCCTGATCACATGACAAGACCAACCGTTCCGTCCTTAGCATTAATCTCCCGCCTCTCACCGCAACACGACCCCACTCCCAACCCTACCTCCAACAGTGCAGTAAAGTCTCATCCAGTTTCTCATCGCTTTTCTTCGAATTGCAGAAACGCAAGGAAATCCCAAACGGTGCTTTCAGTTCACATACAATGAGCAATAAAATCAATATTTTGTAATTTAAGACGTGACTTTTCAGCTTTGTCAGTTACATGAACAATGAGAACCAAATGACGTAACTTCACATCGCAATGCAATGTGAGCGTTATTGTAATGTATGTATTCGATAAAAAAAACAGAGTTAATGCTTTAAAATTAGTTCTCAGTATTTTGCAAACATATAGAGAAGTCTTTTACAGCCGGCCAGAGTGGCCGAGCGGTTCTAGGCGCTTCAGTCTGGAACGGCGCGACCGCTACGGTCGCAGGTTCGAATCCTGCCTCGGGGATGTATGTGTGTGATGTCCTTAGGTTAGTTAGGTTTAAGTAGTTCTAAGTTCTAGGGGACTGACGACCTCAGTAGTTAAGTCCTATAGTGCTCAGAACCATTTGAAATCTTTTACATACATTGCTACATGTGGTCTCACATGTAATATTTGCCTCTCTAATACAAAATTGTATATTATTCTTAACCTTAAATATTAAACTTTTCTTGTGAATGTACTGCCTCTCTCAAAACTAGAGTATTATTAATAATAAATTAATAATTAATAACAGATATGTGTTTTATGCACGATTGGTTGCACTTTTCACTGATCGAGCCTGACAAATCTTGTTTAAAACCAGTCCTTGCCGTACTGCAGATATTTAAGACGGTAAGAGAAACATACTTAAAATTAACGATCTCAGTGGCTGTGAAACATCAAATAGAATTGTAGGCAACGTAACAGAGCGTCGATAAGGCAGCCGCCGGGATTACCTACCTCCTACGCCCTTCTGCTCCTCTGGCACCGGCCACGCAGACGGACGGAGACGAGCGTCTCAACCAATGAGATGTCCCTATTCGCCACCCTATATTGTGGGTGGGACAGGGCGTGGTCTGAGCGGAGGTTACAGCCGCAGTCCTTCTGTGATATGTTCTCCCAACGCAGGGCCGCGCGAGTGAGCGGCCCACGTGGCTACCCGAGAAACGCCGAAGACATCCGAAAACACACGATCGACAGCTGACTAGCGCGTTTGAGACACTTTAGTATTCTTAGCGTTTTCGTAATTCCTCAAGTACAATGCAATGACCACTTACGACACAATATAACACGTGCAAAGTGTAGCCTCCCAGTCTTGTGTTACACATAAGTGCCATCGAATGAAAAATTAATGGCGGTTAGCTCACAAAAATTCTGCAGGGAAGAGAAGCACTCGGAACTACGCTAGTGTGTGAGTTTTTATGTGCCATCTCGTCATATAAGTCTTTCAAGCAAAACAGCCATGTTAATTTCCTATCAGTGACAGCGAGAGAAATTTTGGTTTTGATTTTTATTTTCCCTGTGCGTCTAGCTGGTACTTCGTGTCCCACCTTCTTCTGAGCCCTAATGTGTTGTTCCAGCTGCATTAGAAAAAGTAAAGATAGGTACACACCAGCACACGTAATGCCGTAATGAGTACTGTAGTGCAACAAATCAATATACTGCAAAGGCTGACACCAGTTACAAGTAGTACAGATCGTTCCAAATTTTGTCGTTCATTTCAGAATAAAATATGTGGAAGGTGGAGGGGAGAGGTGGCGGTGAAGTAATCAAGAAAAAGTCAATAAAACGTCACTCTCGACGCCGTATTTTCCCACTTGCAAGTACAGTACACACATAATATAATAAGGAAGAAAGCATAATTTTTACTAAAGATCTGTTAACAAACTACATGTAGGCTTACTGAGGAGTGTTAACTTCAGAGGGGGTCTACTACGTATGAAAAAGAAACATCTTCTTTCATACTCTATTATTGTCTTTGATTGTTTTTCCACTAGCACCTCTATATTTGTAGTGAGATTACTGGTCATTAAACGCATTGGTCTGGCAGATTAAGGTCAGTAGATTACTCCTAAGCTTGTATGTTGTTAATTTCATCGTTGAAGAAAAACTTTCACACAAATATATGGTCCCAGACATACTCCAGTGGGAACTGTTCTCAGGGGAGATTCTTGTAAATTATTTCAATATTTTTTGCGGTGCGAGTGTTTTCCATGAATACTCGACTGCACTGAGAGGCATTCACCACGAACTGAACTTCAGAAGGTGCACTTTCAACGTTGATTGCAACAGGAGTTGCAAAAAACTCAAATATAGATCAAAACTTGTAGTATCCTAACAAATTCATCAAAATCGTAATTCACTGTACCTTTTCGTAGATTTATTTCGTCTAAAATTAGAGCAATGTTTGAAAAGTTCACAAATGACACTCCTTAAAGATATTTTATCAGCAAAAGTACTTTCCTTTTATAGCCCAAAGCTGGTGTCGGAAACATAGGTAATAAGTTTACATCTACCTGGCGAAGTTGTACGCAATACATTCAGATGCTTCGTAACGTAGGTTAGGAACGCAAGATCGAATATCCACTGGAGGTGTTCAAACACTTTCACTGGCGTTCCATTCATGTCCATAAATAATGCTACATACTTATACGTATTGAAAACACGTTCTAGAGCAACGCGCTGTTTTCGCTACTTTAAGAGCTTTGTGATAGGTAACTCTCAATGTACCATCATTGTGAATAAAATGAGTCTCTTCTTCTTAGTATGTTACAATGAAGAGGTATAACCGAAGGAAAAATAACATACGGTTATAAATAGTAGTGACATCTTCTAGTAATGAGATATGTCAACATGGACGTTCTTCCTTCTCTATTTCCAGCTTTAGCTTGAGAAGGTTGGCCTTCCGTTACTCCATATTAAAGGTTTCAGAAATTTCTCAAGAAGGAGCTGAAGGTTTCCCTTCACATTGTACTTCTTCCACATCGATTAAACAGCATTACAAAACCGACACTAAAGGCTGGTTTGTGATTCAATAAAAAAAAACATTCTTCTACTATGCTGGGTTAAAGCCTATCCATTATTCCGGCTTTCCTTTTGAGGGACTTAATTCATCCTGAGCTATTATCCTCTTCTTAATTTTGTCCAACCGCGAACGCCAACACTACCGACACGAAGTATACAGGCTTGACTTGCAGTGCGCGCATCAATAACAAGCTAGCGAAGAGAACAGAGAGGTGGAGGGGGAATTGCTGCCTGACAGCGCCAGTGGACAAGCAGTGTACGCACTCACAGGAACCCGAGCCCACAATAGCGCATTTGCCTAACTTTATCCTAACAGCTTGTAGGGTCCCGGCAACTTGACAATATGATGTGTCACCCGAGTTGCATATCTGCAAGTAGAGGCCAATTGAGAAGTTACGTGCTATCCGCTATACGTTATTTCGTCTTGGTAGTCAGCTTGTGTTCTAGTGAATGCTGAAATGTTCTGAACTGCGAGCAGATTACATCCATCAGATAGTTTTCTTCAGTCCAAATATTACTAAGTACTTCCTATTTTGTCTGTTCCTTTGGGCGTATCATCAACTGTATCGTTGTGGCACTCTGCCAAATAACGACCAGTTTTTTGTAATTATGTTGATCAGTTTCTGTATCTTTATCGAGTTAAATGTGAATGATTGTCTGTCTGATAGGTAGTAGTAGAATTGATATGTACTAAAAATATCGGAAATATTTTTATTATCTATGTACAAAAGACTAGAGAAATGTGAAGTTAAATTCTGCATGGATCACAAAAAAAATTATACCTGGAAATATTATTTCAGTTTATATCCGATGACTGTGTATTCCACCTGCGGGATAGTTGACGTACTAATAATAGTTTCAACGTTGTGTGGAAACAGATGGCGTAGTGGAACAGCTATCAGGGCGCCATCTGTGTCTACCCTTTAACAGGGAATGCTCACAGCGAGAAGGCTCACTGTGGTACAAACGTGTGAAGCAAGCAGGCAACCATGATGCATAGAACCACTCGTGCTACGTACAGCGAAATCAGCGAGATTGAAAGGGGTCAAACTGTGACCTTCCTTGATGCGGGATGGTCCTTTCAGAGCACTGTCACTCAAGTCGCACGTGCTGTTATAGCTGTTCAGCGATGCTGCTATCAGATGACACGTGAAATTCTCATATCTATTGACGAAATCCTCGACGTGCATGCCGCACAGACGCTCCCCAAGACCGTCGTTTTGTAATGGCAGCAGCGGCATACCATAAAGCTACCACAGCACAGATAGGGAAGCTTGTGAGCCCATTTCTATCAACACAAACTGCTTCAAACTGGTTACTGGCACTGGGATTACGATTACATCTCCCACTCACGGCACAGCGTCGACGTGCACCCCAGTACTGGTCCCATCACAGGATCACTTGGCAGATGGAATGGCGCATGGTATTCAGTGATGAAAGTAGACTCTGCCTGCACGCAGCTGATGCTCGTTTGTGCACACGACATAGACCTGCTGAGAGCTGTTTCGTAGAGGGCATTCGTCCATGACACATGCCCCACTCCCCTCCCCCCACCCATGCATTATGATCTGAGGTGTCATAAACCGCAATTGACGTTCACCTTTGGTGTTTCTGGGGAGACACTAACCAGCGCTCGGTACGTGCAGAATGTTATTAGACCAGATCTGTTGCTGTTCTTGCGACAGGAAGGTGATTTGTGGTTCCAACAGTAAAATGCTCACCTACATGCTGGCCTTGGAAGTCAACTTACTCTCGTAGACGGGCAGAAACTTCCCTGGCCAGCACGTCCTCTGGCTTTGCCTCCTCTCGATCATGTTTGGGATACGATGGGATGAGAAGTAACTCGTGCGATTCGTCAAACAACAACTCTCACAGAACTACGTGAATAGGTCGAGCAGGCGTGGCATAACGTATCCCAGGACAGTATTCGCCAACTGTACGATAGACTGGATGCCACAGTCAGCGCCTGCATTGACGGCAATGGAGGCTGCTCCAGGTGCTAGTATTGGTGTCTCAGCATGCGCCGACAACCAGTTCTTCAGAACCGCTTGTATGTTGATCCGTAACAGCAATACTTCCGTGTACTTCATATGCTCTGTAGCAACAATAAATCTTGAGTGAATAGCAAACATTTAAAATGGTCTACTATTTCTTTTTCCGGCGGTTTCGTTCGTTTTAAATTATGTCTACATTCCCCATTATTCATTACCCACTCAACCCTTAAAGCTGGTAACAGCATCTTACTCCAACATGACACAATTCTGATAAGTCAAACATATATCAAGTTACTACAATCGTTGCAGAGTCATCCTCATGTGTCTTCATGTTCTCACAGCTACCTCCACAAATAGGAGTGCTAATGGTGTTTTTCCTCATGTGCATTGTCTTGGCTCTAAGACGTATACCTAACAAATTTTATTGAATTGCTGCAGATGGCCAAGGACTATGCTGGAACATACACACAGATACAAAACTGTAATTTATTAGATGTTTCACGGTAGACAAAAGCTTTTAAGTTACTAAGTATTAGCACATGATGCTGAACACATGATTTCACTTTCACTTATTTATTTATTTATTTACACGTCAAGTTTCGTAGGACCAAATTGTGGAGCAAATCTCCAGGTCATGGAATGTGTCAGTACATGAAATTAGAACATAAAAGTAAAAACAGACAAAAATAAATGTTCATGAACCTGAAGAAAGTCAGTCCATAAGTTTAAGTAAAAGCTATCAGCAATACAACAAGAATCAGCTTAATTCTTCAAGGAAGTCCTCGACAGAATAGAAGGAGTGATCCATGAGGAAACTCTTCAGTTTATATATGAAAACGCGTAGATTACTGCAAAGATTTTGAGTTCGAGGAGCTGCTTATTGAAAGTGGATGCAGCAGAATACTGCACACCCTGTTGCACTAGAGTAAAGGAAGTCCAATCCAAGTTCACGTTTGTTTTCTGCCACGTATTAACCGAGTGAAAGCTGCTTATTTTTGGGAATAAACTAATATTGGTAACAAGAAACGACAATAAGAAATATACGTATTGAGAGGCCAATGTCAAAATACCCAGACTCGTGGATAGAGGTGGACAAGAGATTCTTGACTCACCCCATTTATTGCCGAACCGCCCGTTTCTGAGCCAAACATATCCTAGTGGAATGGGAAGAGTTACCCCAAAATATAATACCGTATGACAAAAGCAAAAGAAAATAAGCAAAGTAGACTAATTTTCGTGTCGAAGCATCACTCACTTCTGATACCGTTAGAATAGTAAAAATGCAGTATTAAGTCTTTGAACAAGAACCTAAATGTGGGCCTGCCACGATAACTTAAGGTCTATCTGAACACCTAGAAATCTGAACTGTTCAGTTTCACTAATCATCTGCCCGTTCTGTGAAATTAAAACGGCAGTTTTTGTTGAATTGTGTGTTAGAAACTCTAAAAACCGAGTCTTACTGTGTTGTAACTATAGTTTATTTTCTACAAGCCATGAACAGACGTCATGTACTGCACTATTTTAAACCGAGCCAATGTTGCACACAACATCCTTTACTACCAAGCTAGTGTCATCAGCAAACAGAAATATTTTAGAGTTACCCGTAATACTAGAGGGCATATCATTTATATAAATAAGCAACAGAAGTGGCCCCAACACTGATCCCTGGGGCACCCCCCCCCCCCCCATCCCCATCTGCCCGCACTTGACAGTACCCCACTAAGATCCTACATCAGAGCCGTTATCAACATTGTGAATAATGACCTTCTGCTGCCTGTTGCTAAAGTAAGAGGTGAACCAATTGTGAGCTACTCCCCGTATTCCGTAATGGTCCGACTACTGGAGAAATATTTTGTGATCAACACAGTTAAACACCTTAATTAAATCTAAAAATACTCCAAGCGTTCGAAACTTTTCTTTAGCCCATCCAGTACCTAACAGAGAAAAAGAGGATAAAACAGTTTCAGTTGTTAAACGACTTCTAATGCAGACCTATACATTTGACAGGAAATTGTATGATTTAATATGATCAGTTATCCTTATATGCACAGCCTTTTCAATAACTTTTGCAAACACTGATGGCATAGAAGTAGGTCTAAAATTATCTACATTATCTCTTCCTCCCTTTGTCTAAAGCGGCTTTACTACTAAGTACTATAATCGCTCAGGAAACTGACCACTCCTAAAGGAAAAATTACAAATATGGCTAAATACGGGGCTAACATGTGCTGCACAGTACTTTAATATTCTGCTAGACACTCCATCATAAGTATGAGAGTACTTAGTCATGCGTGATTTAATTATTGACTCAATGTCCCTCTTGTCTGTATGACAGAGGAGTATTTCAGACATCAGTCCCGGAAAGGCATTTGCCTAGATACTTGTATGATTTCCCGTAGGAACTAAATTTTTTATATTATTCACCAGCGATCTTCAGATAATAATTTAGGTAGCCAAAAGTTTCCCGCCCTCCTGACATTGGCAGTCTTGATGGAATTTTCGTAGACCTATGCTATAGTTATGGCTTAAGTAGCGTCGTAGTTTAATATGTAAATTTTAAACCAACAGTTTGCATGACTTCATGTTTGTACAATCTGCCATTACTGGTTCAATATTTCGTCGCACTACGAGAAGAGTATCTTAGAAACATTTTCAAGCTGGCGCAATAGGGCATGTCCTTCAGTAGTTTTACAATTGAAGGAGCTACAAAACCTAACAGAATTCGCTTTGGGATATAGGAATCTTCAAGTCTCTCACTACTGTGACAAACCAGTTACATGCGTTAACTTGAGCTAGGAAATGCAAACAATTCTTCTGCTTTCTTCATGTTTAAAAACGCGTCAGTTGTTATGACAAGGAGCTATTGCTCATTAGTTTAGTAATCTCCTAAAAATGAAATTCCGGCAGCGTCGCTTACGTTTTCTTTTATTACAGTAAGTTTTACTGATATTTGTGTATGAATTAACAAGGAGTAAACTTGTGCAGTTTAGCACTCTACAACGAATTAGGTGAAGCGTTTCAGCTGTATTTCCGTTTATTTTGTAACGACCACACTACAATTATTTGTTTCACAGGAATATGAAATCATGTCTTCAGAAAGCGAAATGGGAGCGACATCAGCTCAGCCCCTACAGCTCTAGGAAGCAAAAAATTGCACAAATATAAGAGACAATTGAAGTCAGAGCTCTACTAGAGACCTTCATTGGGTAGTTATTCAGCATGCAGCTGTTGGCCAACGAAGTGGAGGTACCTTTGTCTCAATAGAACCACGTTAATGAGGTAAAAGACGGAGTGGTTGAATACTATTGACGGGGACTATCGGACCTGCTGTCCTAACTATAACTTCCTCCCGCTGTCTCTATGTAAGTAACAATTTTCTTGAAAGATCATCCCGTCAAATTTTCGGCGGTTGCAGCGGAAACTGTAACGTACAGTAAGTTTTTCAAACAGAAAATGATGCAGAATAAAGGGCAGAGGAAAGGCAACAAACATTAAACAGAGAGGCAGAAAGTTACTGAACGATAGAGACAAACAAAATGGAAGGAATTTTGTATATTAAGTTTTCCAAATGATTTCTTATGCATCCAATAGATCCGTAATTGTGGCCGTGGTATTCATCATTTCCCATTCTGTATATGCAGGTCCTACTTGTGACCGGATTTTATACCAACTGAATATTTGGTACTCTTTCTTTGTCAGGGCTGGACGAAAGTGTCACTAAGTCACTTACTCATGTGTGGGAAACATCCAGGAAATGTCTATAGTTTACAAGCACAATATGTACTATTTGTGTTATGTTTCCGAACTAATCTACTGAACCGGTGAAACCTCGTTCCCAGCTGTATGGATGGGAGTCGCCAGGGACAGTATTGCTCAACTTAATTATACGTCGCCGCAGATTCAATTACATATATGTTTTTTCATAAAGGCCCACAAATACACCACTAGGTTAAAAGTATCCGGACACCTGGCTAAATATGAAGACAAGTTCGTGGGACACTCCATCGGTATTGCTGGAATTAAATGTGGTGTTGACCCACCCTTAGCCTTGATGACACCTTCCACTCTCGCAGACATATCATTCAGACAGATGCTGGAAGGTTTCTTGGGGAATGACAGCCTTTCATCAGGGAATGCTGCACTGAGGAGCGGTATCGCTGTCGGTCGGTGAAACCTGGCACGAAGTCGGCGACCAAAACATCCCAAAGGTGCTCTATAGGATTCAAGTCAGGGCTCTGTGCAGGCCGGTCCACTACAGAAATGTTATTGTCGTGTAACCATTCCGCCACAGGCCATGCATCATGTGCAGGTGCTCCATCGTGTTGATAGATGTAATCGCCATCCCCGAATTGCTCTTCAACAGTGGTAAGCAAGAGGGTACTTAAAACATCAATATAGTCCTGTGCTGGGAGAGTACCACCATAAACAACAAGGGGTGTAAGCCCCTTTCATGAAAGATACGACCACACCATCATGCCAACGCCTCTGAATTTTACTGTTGGCACTACACACGCTAGCAGATGTCGTTCCCCGGGCATTCGCAATACCCAGATCCTGCCATCGGATCGCCACATAGTGTACCGTGATTTGTCACTTCACACAACATCTTTCCACTGTTCAATCGTCTTATGTTTACGCTCATTGCACCAAGCGAGGCGTGATTTGTCATTTACCGACGTGATGTGTGGCTCATAAGCAACCTCCTGCCTAACTGTCATAGTACTTGCAGTGGATGCTGATGCAGTTAGGAATTCCTGTGTGATGGTCTGTATACAGGTCTGCCTATTACACATTACGACCGTCTTCAACAGTCACCGGTCTCTGTCAGTCAACAGACGAGATCGGCCTGTACGCTTTCGTGCTGTTTGTGTCCCTTCACGTATCCACTTCGCTATCACATCGGAAACAGTGGACCTAGGTATGTTTAGGGGTTTGGAAATCTCGCGTACAGACGTATGACAAACGTGACACATAAGCACGTGACCACGTTCGAAATCCGTGAGTCTCGCGGAGCGTCCCATTTTGCTCTCCCACGATGTCTTATGACCACCGAGGTCGCTGATGTGTGGTACTTGGCAGTAGATGGCAGCACAATGCACCTGACATGAAGAGTGTATGTTTTTTGGGGTGTCCGGATACTTTTGATCACATAGTGTATATTAAAAAATAATCTCACGAACAGATGAGTGTAAGATGCGTATTAACAGGTAGTGCCTGGCATTAAGAAAATTATTACTTTACCGTTACACAGCACTCAGTCAAACAACACAACACATGCAAGTAATCAGTGGATACGAAATGAAGAAATGAAACATGTGAATGAGGTGGACCGATAGAAACTCTAATGAAGGCACGTGGCATAGGAGCATGACAGTTTCCCTCAGTAGTGGCGTGGCGGCGTCAGTTGTGCGGTTGTGATCGCAATTATTAATTGACATCGTGATGCCAGCTGATCTCACTTCACAACTAGAGAGCCATTATGTAATGAACTTTTCATCTGACTAATCGGCAATCAACTGTAGGACCACTTGGTATCTACAGCGCTCAGTTGCGCAGTCTCAACAAGACGCCTAAACGGCACGACCATGGGGTCTGGAAACTGCCTGTACCAACCATGGAAACACGTTTTTGCGGCTGAAGTAACTAGATCTCCGACAGTCAAAGCTCTTCCTTTCGTTACTAATATTTTGATATGTTTGCCCTAGGGTTCTGCAGTGGAGTATGCAAACTGCCTACCATTCTTACATGCTCAACACAGAGATGCAATACAAGTATGTATACGCCTTGTTTAACATTAAATGGATAAATTTTTAGTAACAGTAACTGAAACACTCTACAGTCTCAGCACTGTGGAAAATACAAATGAGATCAGTTCTCACTAAACATTAGTGTTGCAAATGAAACAAATTTCCTACAGCATACACCAAATGTTCCGAGTAGGAACCTAGTATTTACAGTGGAACGCCACTACAGTGACAGCAAGAATCCATTACTCAGTAGACTCGGTCATAATTATTTTTTCATTAGGATGGCCTGAATTGAACTGTTTTCGGGTGAAACTTAATACAATCGTAAGTTTTAATGTATGAGTTTATTTTCTGAGGTTCGTATCTCCATTAAAAGCTGTCCAATTAGTTCTTTGAACCAAAAAATTAATATAACTTGATTAAATTATGATAAAGGCGATTCCTCACTTGAATCTCAGGATATTCTATGTATCTGAAAATGAGCGTAAGAAAGTCAGTAATATCAAGAAATACATGATGGCATGCACAAAAGTACAATAAATATCTGCGTGAGTGATGAGCAACAATTTCCCTGAGTACGCGAACATATAGGGATAATCTGATAAAACATCTACACCATCGTTTACCGTATTTCGATTAAATAACTAGGGGCTGGTACACAGCATTTACTGTGTCACCACACAACCCAACAGGGGTTTTTAAACTATAATGTATTCTAGGTGACAACACCACACAAACTTGTCGCAACACATCCACTTTGGTTTTTCTCAGAGAGGAGATATTTAAGAACATTTTTCTAGAAGCCTTTGGCTATGTATTTCCCTCTATCATAATTAATACATATGAGAATTTGAAATAATATCGCAAAATAATAAGTTACTGTTGTGCCGCATCACACTATTTTACCCTCCTTTATGAAAACATAAAAGTCCTTTTATGATAATATTCGATCATCACTGATTAATGACGAAACACGAGAACAGAATTCTACTTCCAATAAACAACTGTAAATCTAAAATAGCCGAAATTCCTTGGAATCTCCCGTTCTGCGCTAAGAGAAATTGATAAAATACGTAGTATTACAAATTTTGTGCCACAATCAAGTAAAAGTTAGCGCAGTAATATCTTCAGCCTCGATTTTATATGACAGGCCTACATCGAGATGATGAAACATAACAACATCATACAACAACATGCACCAAGACAGAGCATCAAGTACCTGAACATCTGAATTCTATAAAATTGAAACATCTTTGTTCTCATGAATAAATACAAAAAATGTGTTAGTACTAGCTGGCTCATTCCATCAAGCCCAATCGGCTCCAGATTTAGCTGTTTATGGCTTAATTCAATTATTCTAGGGTTCCAATGTGCAATGTTGTGCATGTTCCGTGGTTACTAAAAAAAGGACACACACACACTCACACACACACACGCACACACACACACACACACATATATATATATATATATATATATATATATATATATATATATATATATATATATATATATATGTTCGCATTAGTCCTTGTTTGGGACAATAATATACAAATAATATACAAAAATGAGTTAACTGAACGTTGCTAAATCAATCGCCGCAGGCGAGAACGCCAGAGGTGGCTCACGGATTGTCGACAGGCTATTTTCATCATAGCTATTACAGTCATATAGGGTATGGCGAGACATGGGACACGTGATGTTCATTCCCTTGTGGGATTAGCCGGAGGTAAATGGCCACACTCCGCTGTCCCCTCGCTTTCTTTCGAAGTTATTCACTCCATTTCAGCTAGCGCCGAATCCTGTTTTGCTGGTGCTCCTCAAATTCGCTTCTTCTGAAACTTTTGGAGGGTCGTATGAACACAAATTCCACTCTTTAACCTTGCACTCAATCTTACGAGTCAATATTAACATTTTGGTCTTTTGTGAAAGTGGAACTGTGAAGAATTTGTTGGTGTTATTAATTTTTAAAAGTGCGTTTCATTCCAAAACAAACACGCTTCCCACAGCAAAAATAAATCGAAAGAGGAAATGGCTGCAGATTTGCTGAAAAAAGCGACAAGAATAACTCTCAGTTCCCCTCAATGAGTTACATCTATATATACATTCGGTATACCTATTCACATCAGTCCCCGCCAAAGACTATCATGTCTACAATGTTGGTTCACCAATGGTAACGAAACCTATTCCCTGGGTTCAAGAGATAAGTTGTTAGGATGATAACAAGAGCTGTTATATTCACAGATTTCTAAGTGAATACTTCCTAACCTCTGTCAATTCTCTAATGTGTGAAAAAAAATGAAATTATCGTATGGCATTTTTGGCCGGGCGGTCTGAGTCGGGTTCGGCCAACAAGCGCAAGTCTTATATCATTCGGCGTCGCATTGGGCGACTTGCGGCCGATGATGAGTATGGAACACATCACCCAGTCCACGAGCGGATAAAATATCCACCTCTGACGAGAATCGAACCAGGGACCTGTGAATGGGACGCAAGCACGTTATCACCCAGCTAAGCAGGCGGACACTCTAATAGGTGTAGCTGACAGGTGATAAGAAATATTAAAAAAATCAGACGGCTACATCGTCAGGTGCACATTAACAGCTGGTGGAAAGCCAAAAACACTATCAAAATATCTTTATTAAAAAGCCGTATTGCAACACCAAATTCTGACAGCACAGTCAATTATCATTTTGCGATACTACTAGCTACATTTCGCAGTTGAATACATACTTTGCGGGTTCTGGAGTAAGATTCTTACATCTCACATTCATGAGGCTGGTCAGTGAGAACGTATTGAGAGATGTCGGAGTAGAGTTGACAGTTTGAAAACCACTGTTGGATTCAAGGTTCACAAAATTATTCAGTCAAAACCCGTAGGTGAGCATGGCTCTTCAGATTAGAACACAGTGACCGCCGTCCCCTGGGTATTGCTTAAGAGATGAATCAGCGGACTCCATTGGCTGATGCATACACGCGAAACTACCATTTTTCCATCTCCCTGAAACTTCCATTACGGATGTTGTCAGCCAGTCAGATGGGTAAGTGGCATTGGCGCTATGACATGAATGACTTAACCAATAGGTGGCGAAACAACAAATGCAGTGCACCAACGTTTGGCAAGTTAACTGACGTACTGCAAACGATAGGGGAGAAGTTTTAGGAGGCTTTCGTTACATTTAGATGTATTAAGAGAAATTCTTGCCTATTACAGTGGCGATAGTCGCAAAACCCCCTCGAACATAAAAGATGTTTTAGTTGGTGCTCATAGTGAGTAACATTCTTTGTCATAATCAGGAGAACTCATATTCGCTTTTAGTTCAAATAATTAATTGTAAGTCATTTAATTGAGATATGAAGTACAGTAAATATAGTTTTAGACTAAATCATAGGATTGCCCTCTCTTCCGTCCTACAACGGTCCTGGTCAGGTTACTCTAACTATAGCATAAATATGCCCGATTTCTTCCGTATAGCTAAACTGCGCTCTCACTCTGGTGGCATTCCATTGTAAAACATGCGGCCCAGCGTTGAACATTTAATGTTGCATCATTAATAAGAAGTGCTTTCATTGTTATTGAAGACAATATCGATCCCACAGAGAGCTTCAACTACAATAACTATCAGTTTGTCCGTTTAACGTTAACGAAGGAGTAGATTAACTCTATAACTTTTCTGCGTTGAGTATGTAAGTGTGGTTGGCTGTTTGCGTGCTCGACTGTGAAGCCCCCACACATCACCTCACATACCGACAATAAGCACAACTATTTCGACTCTTATCCAGGATTGTTACGTCTCGAACGGTGTAACAATCGCAGTCATAAACGGTGAGACAGAATTTCTGTAGCGAACTTCTGTGCTCGCCACTTCGCTAGCATCTATTATTCTCTACTTTGCGAGTATCATTGAAAATGTGGATAGAAGACTGTGCAGGACATCCATTCATTGTTAATTTTCGTGCACATACATAATCAGAGTATACCAGACAGCACACTACATAATACTAGCACCTCGAGCGTAATGCATAATCTACTATCTATCTCTATGTGGATGAAAGTCACAGAGCAATCTCGCAGTCTTTGTATAAATTAGAGACTTCAAGACCCCCTCGCACTACCTTTGACCAGCCAACCCTGCAGCACCGTTACCGATTTAATCTGCAACTGACCAGAAGTAGACTGCTACATTCCGCGTCTCGTGAATGAATGGAGTTAGTCAAATCCTTGCCCATCCAAGTACACAATATTTCTCCAGATGAACCCTTGTCGAAGATGTTGGCACTCCTTATCGGTGTATAGTGACAGATTTGAAAGTGTTGTGTTGTAACAGCAGACGGTTAAGAAGAACAAGAAATTGATGATTTTAATGCATGTTGGAGCTCCAGACTGATGGAGTTGGAAGCATTTTACATAAATCAAGTACGATATCAATTTTAAAGAATTGTTCTAGTGGCTGGGACCAGTACCAGGAGGGAATGGGTAAAAGAGAACATAAACATACGCACTCCTAAGGCTATACGGTTCTGCATTTAAAACAGGCTACAATGCTAGATCGCTTGAGTTTCCGACCTATCAGTTGTGAGAAATGCAGCGCTGTTTCTATTCCAATGTAAGAAACACATTTCCAAGACATGACATACAGCGTTCTTGCAGATTTCTCTGCGATACACTATGGTAACAAACTGTAAAAGCGGGAAATCTGCTTCCATAAAAGAGTGGCTCTATGTAATACATGCACAATATAGCTTTCCAGAGATGTATAGCGTCCACTGTTCACTTCCTATCAGGGTTCATAAATTATGCTATGCCCACATCAGTCCTATTTAAAATGATCGTTAGTAACGGAGAACACCTCTTACAAGGAAACAGATAAACGCATAGCACCAGCGTCCGACGTGTTAAATTAGAAGTCATGCCGCCACTAACTCTGCAACAGCACATCCGCCAAGCAGATGTATACACAGGGATTGCAGCGTCTCCCAAACACTTATCGGTAACTCAGAATCATCTTAGTTATGAAACTGAAATTTCCATTTTACACCCAAGATGCGACAGGGGAATGGGGTACATTGCATCAATTTTCTCTCTTTTAGAGGAATTTTTCATGTTTCATCACACATTAGTTGGAAGTCCTCTGTTGAGTGTGAGGTTTACTATTAATGATCATGAGTAGACACTGTTCTAAGGCAAACGCGAAACAAGCGGATATCTAACACAAATGCTGCATCCTGATGGAACATCAGAAACAAGTGGTCAAATAACCTGCAGCAACTTCTCCTTCTCACTTTCTTTCAAGAATGAATCATCAGTCTACCATTAAATCGTACCGCGTTACAGCTCCATCGCAACCGACCAATCCATCCACTCTATGTCATCCTTGGTCCGCCCCCAGTAGCTGGGTAGTCAGTGCGACAGAATGTGATTTCAAAAGGGCTGGGTTTCGATTCCTGGCTGCGTCGGATATTTTCTCCTCTCAGGGACTGGGTGTTGTGTTGTCCTAACCGTCATCATGTCATCCTCATCGTTGCGCCAGTCGCCGCAGTGGCGTCAGATCTAAACACTTCACCCCGTTGTATAGTCTACCCGACAGGAGGCCCTAGTCACATGACATTTACATTTATTTATGTCATCATTTAACATAGATGCAAATAAGTTTACAGCACATGGTTCTCTGTCCTCCTGAAAAGCGTCAAATATGGTAGTCAACTCACGTGTATCACTGTTACCCCAATAGACATGCAGTAGAATGGTGCCTCGACGGAAAAATAGTGACTGTTTCCCTGGTTCCCCTCGCCTCCATGTCGAAGTTTTCTCGGATTTCTCTTGCTGTTGCATACTTGTTCTCATGGACAAATTGTTCTGCGCCAAGCAGAAGACACGCAAGTACTTCTCCTATTTCCTCGCATTACCGTGTGTATACCATCAATATATACATATTTTAAGCAATTCTACAGATTTTTTTATCTCAGTTCTACCCATGTGATGATGACATAGCCTCTCGTTCCGTGTTCTAAAACTGCTTTTAAATGTAGTACAGCTGCCAACACCTAGCGCAAATGCACTGATCAGGAGCTATAGAATAGCACTGTACTCTACTGTATCCAGTCGCCTCCGCACCGCACATTCCAGATTTTCAGGGCATGTGCTCTGTTTTCTGTATGCTGACTTGCGTCCAGCTTTCCATGCATAGTGCGTGCACACGCTGGAGCCTCTGATAGTTTTGATAATAGTTCGAAAGCGTATTTTGTGTCCACTGAGTGTTTGTGCACTGGATTATTTTCGCTGTTTAATCATTGTGAGTGTATTTGCATAGCATTATCCTTTGACAACTTACGAGTTGTTTTGGTGTCGGTTCCCTATTTTGTGATCAGGTACGCAGCGCATAATTTCGACAGTTGACGATTAGCACGCGTGTTGCAGAGCCTTTTACATGCATTATTTTGACCATTTACGAGTTGTCTGCTTCTCTGCACGTCAATGTACTGCATTATTTCGGTGATCTAAGAGTTTTTGTAGTTCTGTAGTGTGTACAATGAACTATTTCGGTATTTTACGAGTTTACTGAGTGTCTGTACATCAGTGTACTGCATTATTTCAGTGATTCACATATAGTTTGCAGCTCTTTGTGCAGTGTAGTGTGACCTCAAGCTCGTGAGAGGGAGTCTTTTGTTGGAGTGTAATAAATATACTAGGTCAAATCCATCCCTAAATAAACCGTTCCAAAATAAATAAAGTACACTTCTTCCTCTCTTCAGCAGCCCAGCACCGGCTGAGTCCTTTTCCTGTCATTTTCGTCCCCAGACTGCGATCTTCAACTGCGTCACGGAAGGGACGACTGCGCCCTGTGGCGGCAGTACTGTGTAATAGGTCAGTTGGACTGCAGGCCTCATTGTGGACACATTGGATAGAGGTACTGCCTCTAACTGTCTAAATAAAGACTGCCCGCAGAATAAAGACTTACGTCCATGAAACATCCTGGCATATGAAAATTATGTGCCGGACTAAGACTCGAACTCGGGACCTTTACCTTTCGCGGGGAAGTGCTCTATCAACTTAACTACCAAAACACGATCCACGTCCCGTCCTCACAATTTTACTTCCGCCAGTATTTCGTCTCCTACCTTCCAAACTTCACAGAAGTTCTCCTGCGGAACTTGCAGGACTAGCGCTACTGCAAGAATGGATATTTTAGAGAAATAGCATAGCCACAGCCTGGGGGATGTTTCCAGAATGAAATTTTTACTCTGCAGCGGAGTGTGCGCTGATCTGAAATCACATTTAGAATAATTTCAAGATGATACAGATGGTATTAAAAGTCTGTACAGTAGAAAAGAGTCAACACAAACAACTACACCAAAATATTCACCAGTTGTAATTGCAGCTAATACAAATGTATCAGTCGAAGTATTATGTGAAATTATTAAATGGATCACCCATTACTTGCGAATGGAATTTTCTATATGTATAGATTAACATTCTATATGCTAGATTTTCAAAAAGTATCAAAGTCTGCGTAGTGATGAAGCTTTATTTCTTGGTGATATTATGGGTTGGATTGTTTGGTGGGGGGGGGGGGGGGGGGGGAGACCAGACAGCAACGTCATCTGTCTCATCGCATTAGGGAAGGATTGGGAAGGAGGTCGGCTGTGAACTTTCAACGGAACCCTCCCGGCATGTGCCTGTAGAGATTTAGGGAAATCATGGGAAACCTAAATCTGGATGGCCAGACGTGGAATTGTCCAGTGTGCTAGATGATATTATGAATATGAGAGATTTACAGATATTACAGTTTCACACTTAATATCCAAAGTCAATAGCTACAATGAGATTAGGTAACATTTTTTTATCCATTGGTGCAGCAAGCACACATTCTGAAGGAAGATTTATACTGTTTCTATTTTGTATAGAGTTAGATGAATGTGATCTTAAATATAAATCATGAGTAATTATAAGTAAACGTTTTCAGATTTACCTAGATGATTTGTCTATGCATTCAAAAATGTTAAAGGATTACTATAATTATTCAAGAATGACACTACTCACGAGTGTTATGATCTCAATAAAATTAGTTAAACTAGTACCTCTAAATTATCATTATTTGATATTGATTGTAACAAATCATCTGAATTAGTTCCTAGGCTAACGGATATGTTGAAAGATACATTACAAGAATTAGAAACTTCATACAAATGTAACAAAGATTATTTATGTAAATAGAGTGAGTTACAACAAAAATGTGTAAGAATTGTAACGCTGGTAAGACATCTAACAATCTTACTTCACAAAAATACACAAAACAAAGTTGTAGACCAATGTGTAGACTATGTGTAAATTAATACCATGTAAAAGTGTAGGAAGAAAAACGAATTCGTTGGGCATGTGAAAAAGAATTTCTAAATAGTTTTATAAAGATCATTTCCAAAAAAGTTGCTTTGTGAAGAGCATTCAAAAATATTATTATCGACGAATATTGATGACACGCAAGAAACTGATACATCTACATAGAAATGGAAAATTGGTCAACGAATTAAAGATTTAATTTATTTTATAGTAATCCATCACCTATAGCTAACCATAACAATAATGTAAGAAAATTGTTGCAGACAATATGAAGAAAAGAAAGGAAAATAATCCTGTACTCAATTTTTAAAAGTCTATTAAATAAGAATTTCTTCTCGTCGGTTTTTGAACTTTTTTGTTTTACACTAATGGAATAAAATTAGTTTTTTGGAAATAAAGGAAATAAACCTCGTCTTTATGATGAAATTTTCAATACTAAAAAAGATAAACCACTGAAAAGATAATTACATTTTCCTCAAACATTGCCGGCCGTGGTGGCCGAGTGGCTCTAGGCGCTACAGTCTGGAACCGCGCGACCGCTAGAGTCGCAGGTTCGAAACCTGCCTCGGGCATGGATGTGTGTGATGTCCTTGGGTTAATTAAGTTGAAGTAGTTCTAAGTTCTAGGGGACTGATGACCACAGAAGTTGAGTCCCATAGTGCTCAGAGCCATTTGAACTTCAAACAGTTTCGACAAAGAAAAAACAGAAAAATAGTTATTGATTCTCTGGATGATAGAGCATTTGCTAACAGAATAAAATCATTACAGTTTGCTAAATAGTATATACTTAATTGAACCTGTAATTTCTTAACTATGATAAAACCAATAATTAAGGACACTCTAAAACATAATGAGAGAGTAGATCATGGACATAAAGTAATTTGCAAACTTTTTTTCTGAGTACCAAATGAAGATATGCAAAAATGCTATGGTATTTGCGTTTCAGACGGAAAACTATATGATTACAATTGGAAGAGATTTAATTAGAGTTTGAAGACTGGTAAACAAAATATTTTACCAAAAACGTCAAATTTGCAAACATGTGGCTAAGAATAAAAATTAAATAGTATTATTTGTGTACAACTAGGAGTTAAAAGATATGCCTTAAATAGATGATCATCTTACAATACTTTAAAAGGTGAAATAAGAAAGAAATAGGCATGTAATTATGTAAAACATAATGATCTAAATATTTTCTGTCATCTACAAAATCTTCATTATATCCTGTAGATAAAGATATGGAAAAATTAGTACATATAAACTTGTTGGTAATGATCTTGAAGTGAAAATCTGACAATTTGTAATTTCCAGTATCGGTTGATAATATTCTACAAAAATGAGAATATAATTAAAGCACTTACTAATTTTTATTTATATGATGAAAGATATCAAGTGTAACCATTAAAAGTTATGAAACATAAGAAAGACAGTCTTGTAAATCTCCTTTATTTCAATCATGTGATTCACACGAACTTTTATAAGATATTATCTGGACTTTTTTGAATCAAATTAATATAGATGAAACACTAAAACTTATTGGTGACTTGTGTTTCACGCACTTCAACAGTAAAGCAAAAGTAAATAATCACACATCAAACTGTTTAGTTAACAATACATTAAAAGGGGAATTCCCAGAAAAAGTTTTATATGTACATTTTAAAAATAATCAATTTACACAACACATTACATTTGTTATTTATGCTAATTTTGAAAGCTTGTAACACCATTATCGATTGTGAGTAATTGGTGCAGTGTAATTAATTGTATGTAACTATGAGGTATTTATTTTTTACAAGCTAAGATCTTTGAATTTTTGGAGGGAAATTGAAATTTATGATGTATAATTCCTCCCCCCATGAACCATTGAACTTGCCATTGGTGGGGAGGCTTGTGTGCCTCAGCGACACAGATGGCCGTACCATAGGTACTACCACAATGGAGGAGTATCTGTTGAGAGGCCAGACAAACGTGAGGTTCCTGAAGAGAGGCAGCAGCCTTTTCAGTAGTTGCAGGGGCAACAGTCTGTATGATTGACTGATCTGGCCTTGTAACACTAACCAAATCGGCCTTGCTGTGCTGGTACTGTGAATGGCTGAAAGCAAGGGGATACTACAGCAGTTATTTTTCCAGAGGACATGCAGCTTTACTGTATGATTAAATGATGATGGCGTCCTCTTGGGTAAACTATTCTGGAGGTAAAATAGCTCCCCATTTGGATCTCCGGGTGGGGACTACTAAAGAGGACGTCGTTATCAGGAGAAAGTAAACTGCCGTTCTACGGACCGGAGCGTGGAATGTCAGATCCCTTAATCGGGCACGTAGGTTAGAAAATTTAAAAAGGGGAATGGATAGGTTAATATTAGATATATTGGGAATTAGTGAAGTTTGGTGGCAAGAGGAATTAGACTTTTGGTCAGGTGAATACTGGGTTATAATTACAAAATCAAATAGGGGTAAAGCAAGAGTAGGTTTCATAATGAATAAAGAAATAGGAGTACGGGTAAGCACTACAAACAGCATAGTGAACGCATTATTGTGTTCTAGATAGACGTGAAGCCCACGCCTACTACAGTAGTACAAGTTTATATGCCAACTAGCTCTGCAGATGACGAAGAAATTGAAGAAATGCATGAGGAGATAAATGAAATTATTCATATATTCAAGGGAGACAAAAATTTAATAGTCATGGGTGACTGGAATTCGATAGTAGGAAAAGGAAGTGAAGGAAATGTAATAGGTGAATAGGAAATGTAATAGGTGAATATGGCTTGGAGGGAACAAATGAAAGAGGAAGCCGCCTGGTAGAATTTAGCACACAGCATAACATAATCATAGCTAACATTTGGTTCAAGAATCATGAAAGAAGGTTGTATACATTGAAGAAGCCTGGAGATAGTGACAGGTTTCAGATAGATTATACACTCCTGGAAATTGAAATAAGAACACCGTGAATTCATTGTCCCAGGAAGGGGAAACTTTATTGACACATTCCTGGGGTCAGATACATCACATGATCACACTGACAGAACCACAGGCACATAGACACAGGCAACAGAGCATGCACAATGTCGGCACTAGTACAGTGTATATCCACCTTTCGCAGCAATGCAGGCTGCTATTCTCCCATGGAGACGATCGTAGAGATGCTGGATGTAATCCTGTGGAACGGCTTGCCATGCCATTTCCACCTGGTGCCTCAGTTGGACCAGCGTTCGTGCTGGACGTGCAGACCGCGTGAGACGACGCTTCATCTAGTCCCAAACATGCTCAATGGGGGACAGATCCGGAGATCTTGCTGGCCAGGGTAGTTGACTTACACCTTCTAGAGCATTTGGGTGGCACGGGATACATGCGGACGTGCATTGTCCTGTTGGAACAGCAAGTTCCCTTGCCGGTCTAGGAATGGTAGAACGATGGGTTCGATGACGGTTTGGATGTACCGTGCACTATTCAGTGTCCCCTCGACGATCACCAGTGGTGTACGGCCAGTGTAGGAGATCGCTCCCCACACCATGATGCCGGGTGTTGGCCCTGTGTGCCTCGGTCGTATGCAGTCCTGATTGTGGCGCTCACCTACACGGCGCCAAACACGCATACGACCATCATTGGCACCAAGGCAGAAGCGACTCTCATCGCTGAAGACGACACGTCTCCATTCGTCCCTCCATTCACGCCTGTCGCGACACCACTGGAGGCGGGCTGCACGATGTTGGGGCGTGAGCGGAAGACGGCCTAACGGTGTGCGGGACCGTAGTCCAGCTTCATGGAGACGGTTGCGAATGGTCCTCGTCGATACCCCAGGAGCAACAGTGTCCCTAATTTGCTGGGACGTGGCGGTGCGGTCCCCTATGGCACTGCGTAGGATCCTACGGTCTTGGCGTGCATCCGTGCGTCGCTGCGGTCCGGTCCCAGATCGACGGGCACGTGCACCTTCCGCCGACTACTGGCGACAACATCGATGTACTGTGGAGACCTCACGCCGCACGTGTTGGGCAATTCGGCGGTACGTCCACCCGGCCTCCCGCATGCCCACTATACGCCCTCGCTCAAAGTCCGTCAACTGCACATACGGTTCACGCCCACGCTGTCGCGGCATGCTACCAGTGTTAAAGACTGCGATGGAGCTCCGCATGCCACGGCAAACTGGCTGACACTGACGGTGGCGGTGCACAAATGCTGCGCAGCTAGCGCCATTCGACGGCCAACACCGCGGTTCCTGGTGTGTCCGCTGTGCCGTGCGTGTGATCATTGCTTGTACAGTCCTCTCGCAATGTCCGGAGCAAGTATGGTGGGTCTGACACACCGGTGTCAATGTGTTCTTTTTTCCATTTCCAGGAGTGTATAATGGCAAGACAGAGATTTAGGAACCAAGTTTGAAATTGTAAGACATTTAGAGGGGCAGATGTGGACACTGACCACAACCTGCTGGTTTTGAATTGTAGATTAAAACTGAAGAAACTGCAAAATGGTGGGAATTTAAGGAGAGGGGACATAGATACACTGACTAAACCAGATTTGGAACAGAGTTTCAGGGAGAGTATAAGGAAAAAATTGGCAAGAATGGGGGAAAGAAATACAGTAGAATAAGAATTGGTAGCTTTGGGAGATGAAATAGTGAAGGCAGCACAGGATCAAGTAGGTGAAAAGACGAGTGCTAACAGAAATCCTTGGGTAAGAGAAGAGATATTTAATTTAAATGATGAGTGGAGAAGATACAAAAATGCAATAAATGAAGCAGGCAAAAGGGGATGGGTAGAGGACAAATGTAACTTTGTAGAGGTTTATCTCGCCAGGGATAAGATAGATACTACCTACGGTAAAATTAAAGAGAACTTCGGAGAAAAGAGAACCACTTGTACGAATATCAAGAGCTCAGATGGGAAGCCAGTTCTAAGCAACGAAAGGAAAGCAGGAGGGTGGAAGGAGTATATAGAGGGTCTATACAAGGGCGATGTACTTGAGGACAATATTATGGAAAGGGATGAGTATGAAATGTGAGATACGATACTGCGTGAAGAGTTTGAAAGAGTACTGAAAGATCTGAGTCGAAACAAGGCCCCGGGAGTAGACAACATTCCATTAGAACTACTGACAGCCTTGGGAGATCCAGTCCTGATAAAACTCTACCATCTGGTGAGCAAGATGTGTGAGATCGGCGAAATACCGTCAGATTTCAAGAAGATTATAATAATTCCAATCCCAAAGAAAGCAGGCGTTCACAGATGTAAAAATTACCGAACTATCAGTTTAATAAGTCACAGCTGGAAAATACTAACGCGGATTCTGTACAGACGAATGGAAAAACTGGTAGAAGCGGACCTCGGGGAAGATCAGTTTGTATTCCATAGATATATTGGAACACGCGAGGCAATACTGACTTTGCAACTCACCTTAGAAAAAAGATTAAGGACAGGCAAACCTACGTTCCTAGCATTTGTAGACTTAGCGAACATTTTTACAATGTTGACTGCAATACTCTCTTTCCAATTCTAAAGGTGGCAGGGGTAAAATACAGGGAGCGAAATGCTATATACTATTTGTACAGAAACCAGATGGCAGCAATACGAGTCGAGGGGCATGAAAGGGAAGGAGTGGTTGGGAAGGGAGTGAGACAGGGCCGTAGCCTCTCCCTGATGTTTTCAATCTGCACATGAGCATGCAGTAAAGGAAACAAAAGAAAAATTCGGAGTGGGTATTAAAATACACGTAGAAGAAATAGAAACTCTGACGTTCGGCGATGGAAATGTAATTCTCGCAGAGACAGCAAAGGACTTGGAAGAGCTGTTGAACGGAATGGACAGTGTCTTGAAAGGAGGCTATAAGATGAATATCAACAAACGCAAAACGAGGTTAATGGAATGTAGTCGAATTAAGTGGGGTGATGCTGAGGGAATTAGATTAGAAAATGAGACACTTAAAGTAGTGAAGGAGTTTTGCTATTTGGGGAGCAAAATAAGTGATGATGGTCGAAGTAGAGAGGATATAAAAGGTACACTGGCAATGGCAAGGAAAGCGTTTCTGAAGAAGAGGGATTTGTTAACATCGAGTATAGATTTAAGTGTCAGGAAGTCGTTTCTGGAAGTATTTATATGGAGTGTGGCCGTGTATGGAAGTGAAACGTGGACGATAAATACTTTGGACAAGAAGAGAATAGAAGCTTTCGAAATGTGGTGCTACAGAAGAATGCTGAAAATTAGATGGGTACATCACATAACTAATGAGGAGGTACTGAATAGGATTGGGAAGAGAATAGATTGTGGCACAACTTGACTAGAGGAAGGGATCGGTTGGTAGGACATGCTCTGAGGCATCCAGGGATCACCAATTTAGTATTGGAGGGCAGCGTGGAGGATGAAAATCGTAGAGTGAGAACGAGAGATGAATACACTAAACAGATTCAGAAGGATGGAGGTTGCAGTAGGTACTGGGAGATGAAGAAGCTTGCACAGGGTAAAGTAACATTGAGAGCTGCATCAAACCAGTCTCAGGACTGAAGACCACAACAACAACAATAACAACAATGTAAAATTTGTTTAACTTAATAGTGTTTTTAAATAATGAAATTTTTATTAAATATGTCTGGCTGTAAAAACGAAATTGTATGTAAATAACAGGTTCATACTTAGACAAAATATATGATTTAACTTAAAAGGCATAGGGAAGTCCCTCCGCTGCAGAAGGGGCTTCGCACGCAAGAAAAAGGTGGAAGTGGTGGTCATTCTGGGTGGCGTGAGAGAGAGCACGTTAGGCAGTCAGTGGCCAGCGGTTACATGATCCACACCGCAAGTGTCAAGTGAGGTGTTCTGATTAAAAATCTGTGATGGAATGGCCTCGGATGTGGTTCCGGCTGCTTAATGGTGCTATCCCATTTGGATTTTCTCTAAAAACGATTAACTCGCAGCAAAGAAGACATGAAATACAGCAATAAACCTCCAGAGAAGTGACCAGATAGCCACCACGTGCATGCCACAACTATTGCGCCACCGTGATGCAAACTTTGTGTTTGACCATTGAAATGATCCACTTCATGGTACCAAGTAGGGTCCGATCCTAAAAGTGATAAAGACCAAACACGCTGTTTGTGAATAACAAATTTTTTTTTAAATTTAAATGTGCATACATTTCAATGCTAAATGGCACAGATGTGTTCAGATAAAACTACTTGCTTCACAAGTAGTGAAAGATGCACATAATTTCTGAACTGATGAAAACCTTAAATTTGCTATGAACGGCTTTTACTTTGAAAGTAACAAACTTTTAGTAGTAATGAACATAATTGTGGTTAGGTTAGTTAAAATCACTTGCTTCACAAGTGGTGTTTCAAGGACCTTAATTTTGTTCCTATTTGAAATTTAAATCTAATGTGAAATGATTTTGAAGTTAATTAAGTATATTGTCATTGCCAATGGTTATAAAGCATTGCAAAGCAATTAATATCAAGGGATATTGGGAATCAGTATTATTGTAATGAAACGTTTTTCTGTAAGGTGTGCATAATTATTGATAAACGGAAGTAATAGTTTAATGGCTTCAACTTTAATCTTTAGTGTCAGGAGAAACTCATTTTGAATCTGGGTTTTTGCTCCTCAATGTGAAACATTACCAATGTGGAATCAATATAATATGTGTTATTTCAGAGTCATATTATTGCATTTGGGATGTGTATAAATGTTTTAGTAAGATTTGTACTCTTGTCAGGGGCCACTTACTGTTGTTTGTCTTTGAGATAGATTTTGTGCCGAATTAGTTAAAGGTTGAGGTGATGGCTATAATTAATAAGGGGAAAGTCGCACTATATTTTTCTGTGACAGATAATTTATGCAACTGATAACTACTGCTACCTACTGTGTAGTTCGTCTGGTTGTTGTGGGTGTCCATTGCACTTACTGAGAAAGAATGACTGAATGTCCCTCTTGCAAGAGTAAATACAAATCCATAGAGGACAATGTTTGCACATTAATATGCCTAATTAGGCAAGTGACAATTTTTTGTATCGTTTATGTATACGTTTCACTATTCTCATTATTTTGAACATTTTAGTCTTGCTGCTTTCTACTAATTACCACAATACAAAGTTCATGTTCGATGCCCTCTAACCATTAGGTTAATGTACAGTCAAACTTTTTCAAAATTTCCCCGATAGAGTAACGCTTACAGCAGGTAAAGGTTATATCGGGCATTTTACAATTTGTGGTTGCGTTAAACTTGGCCTTTCTGTGACAGACTAGAAGTTCGGTTATTAGGAAACACGTAGCATGCAACACGAGTAGTGTTATACTTGGCGCCGTGTTACTGGACATTATTGAGTTTTAATCTCGGAAGAATACAAAAAGTAAATATTGGGTGAAAAACGTTAGTAGAAAGAGCAGTAGACGTCCCCCAACACGAGCTTGCTCCATATCAGGTGGAATAGTTAGTAGAAAGTTTTCCAGGTTTGAAAAGTAAAGATACAAAACAGTAACTGAAATATAGATGGACATCAAAGCGAAAGTAAACCAAGGCGAGCGGGACGGGAAAGTACAGAATGCGTTTGGAGGCAGTAGTTCAACAGATGCAACCATAGATGACGACACGAGACAGCAGCAGGATTACGTGGACTATTATACACATGTAAATGAGCAGATTCAGATAACGAACATATCGCAAGTGGAACAAGAGAGAAAAGAGGACGCGATCAAAAACAGTAGATATGTCCAAGAATAGATGGATATGTTTAATTCATCGAAAGTCACATGCAAAGTGAGCGAGCTGCAAGAAGCAGCATTTAAACATCAAATCCATCAGGACAGGAAATTGAAAAACCATTAGATATGACAGAATTGTTCAAAGTGCTTGCTGTTCAGATTTCAGCACAAGGTAAACAAATTAACAAACAAATTGAGGATAATGGTTATCAAATGCAAACGCAAGGTAAGCAGATTGAAATACACGGGATTGAAATTAGTAAACAAATTGATGAAGTAAATTCAAAATTAGGTGTAGTGAGCAATGCCGTTAGAGATTTATAAAATGAGATAAATACTATCAGTTAGGACATTTAGTAGTAAATTATTGTATGTATTGTATGTTAACCGGGAACCTAGAAACGATGGAGAGGCTCCGTCCCCGCCGCAGCCGCAGTGGGGTCCACAACCCCACTACAAGTACCGGAGTGCACTTCAACCCTCCACTGCCCCACAGCGAACCCAATGTTATTATGCCCCCGGTGGAGCCCCCAGGGAACGTCTCACCCCAGAAGAGTGTAACCCTTTCAGTTTCGTGGTAGAGTAATGGTGGTGTACGAGTACGTGGAAAACTTGTTTGCACAGCAGTCGGCGACATAGCGTAACTGAGGCGGAATAAGGAGAACCAGCCCGCTCTCGCTGAGGCAGATGAAAAACCTCTTAATTTGGAAAAGAGTTGCCTAAGCAAGTAACAAACTAGGAAGAGTAATGCTAACAAATCACTTCTCGGATTCAAGGCAAAATGTTCGACCTTGAAAGATAAATAAGAGAAAAACCTTATCATCTTACTGAAAGAATAAGTTACAGCAAATTATTAGAGGGCGAAGAACGTTTCGACCAAGCAAAATGACATAACGGATGGCATTCTCTAGACTTTCTGAAAAATTGCGAAAGAGATTTCCTGATTACTTGGCCGATTAGGAGAATATTAATGTGGTAATCAGCGCTTAGGAACGTGATGTGAAAAAGTTGGGATTAAATCTAGAAACAGGTCAGATAACATTTGAGAAATTTAAGTAAAAATTTATTGCGCAGTACTGGTCAGAGCAGAAACCAGACTACTTGGGGAAGGAATTAATTATAGACAGACTGTGCGATAATAGGGACAGGAATTCCACGAACGAATTCTGCGAAGTACGGCACAGAAAATTGACTCATTTAAGATCTAGGGGATCAGAATCCGAAATAGTGTGGGATCTATGGAAGAACATCCTGGAAAATTCGAAGAGCTGTGTTGGAAGCAACCAAAAAGCTTCTCATCATTCTTGGAGAGAGTTATAGACGAAGACCGCTGGAGAGTGAACCGTGACTATCGTCCAAACAATAATAACTGAATAAGGGAAAAATATGACCAGAACGAACAAACAGAGAATAATTGGTATTGCATAAACCTGACACAAAGAGGCAGAGGTAGAGGATGTGGCTACGTTTCATATCGCGGTAGGGGATGTGTACCGCGAAATTTAGAAAATAGGTTCGAGTCCTTCCTCGGGCATGGTTGTGTGTGTTTCTCCTTAGGATAATTTCAGTTAAGTACTGTGTAAGCTTAGGGACTGATGACCTTAGCAGTTAAGTCCCATAAGATTTCACACACATTTTTCAAAATAGGGATGATGCAGGAAACTAGGGTCCACGTCTATTGTGGGCCGGATCCACGTTGACAAGGACTTCAGGCCCTAACTAGAGAAACCATACAGAAGTAACAGAAAATTAATGCATGCAGTTGCTCAAAATGGTTCAAATGGCTCTAAGCACCACGGGACTTAACATCTGATGTTATCAGAACCCTAGACTTCGAACTAATTACACCTAACTAACCTAAGGACATAACACACATCCATGCTTGGGGCAGGATTCGAAGCTGCGTCTGCAGCAGCAGTGCGGTTAAGGACTGAAGAACCTAGAACCGCTCGTCCACAGTTGCCGGCTGCAACGACCTAAAGGCAGGCACGCGTCACTAATCGATGTACGTGGGGGTGACAGGTGTTGGCAGTTACGAGTCACGCATGGGCGACAACGCAGCAGGCAAAGGCTTGTGAAGTATGCCACGGTATGCGATGAACTTGGTGAAGCGACCAACTGACCGCTGGGAGACCGAGATAGTTGCGACTGAAAGAGATGGAAGAATCGAAGACCTAAGTGAACTACCTTTGGTAACAAATGTCTCCTAAGCAAATCAAAGTTCGGACATATTAAGCACTGGAAGTAGTGGGAGAGAAATGTTGTGCAGGAAGAAGTTGTCAGGGAGCAAAATAAAAGCGAGATGATGTAATTGATGTTGAAAAGTTATATGGCCACTGATGTAATAGAGAGGAAGTGTCGAAGTATAAACAGAACCTGTAGGTAGAAAAGAGGTGGAAATGGGTTGCGCCACGCAGGGCGCATGTGCAGCAAATTTAATAGTAGTTAATGAAAGAAACAAAAATGCCATGCAAGGTACGTGAGCTGCTGTTAATAGGGATAGTAATGTAGAAGATGATACATTTGCTAGTATAAATAGAAATAGAGCGAAGGACGAAATTCTCAATAGTATGAATAAGGTTATGAGTGACGAAAATCCCACACATACACGTGTCAGCAGTAGTGAGGATGAGGTTGAGTCCGACTGTAAGATACGAATCGGGGAAGTGAACAATGACTACACAATGTACGCGGTGAAAGTGGACGTTATTCGAAGTAATGTTCAAGAAGTGCCTGAAACAGTCAATCAAGTGCAACGTTTAGAAGATGATCAAAAAACTGGAAGTAATAGAGCATCAACTGATGGTTTAGCTCATTGTCTCAAGATTGCATTCATGATTGAGTCTGATAGTGACGAAGAATTCAGTGATAGTTCTTAGGAAGGATACATAGAAATAGAGGAAAAGGAGCAATGCTTTACTAAAAATGAATATGAAAGACCTAATGAAGAAATTTCGAAGCAAACCCTGGCTGTAGAAACGGAACCAGAGAAGAATGAGCCTCCAGATGATAGAATACTGGGGTAAGCTTTGATTAGACTCAGGGAGGTATTCGAAATTTGAAAACCGTAAGAGCCTCCTGATAATATGATAGAGGGGCAGAAGTTACTAAGAACTGCAAAGGAAGTAGAAACCAAAAGGCCGAAAAATCCCCAAGACGTACAGGAATTGTCAGAGGCTTGCGTTTCTTGGAATAATCTAGTGGTCGAACCGGATTTTTTATGGGAAGAACAGGAAGATACAGAACATAGAATAATTAAAGAAATTATTCCATTCAAAATTTATGATATAGTATTAAAGAACTTTATGATACTGGGTCACAAATTAGTGATACCTCAGAATCTTTTTTCGAGCATATCTTGCATAATCGAGGATTGGTTATGATATCTGTGAATGGAGTGAAAATTATTTGGACAACTGGCAAATTCAGTAAGCCCATCCATAAACAGTTAGTAGTTGATTTTGAAATAGAAAGGCAAAAATTTTAACATGACATCTTAGTCATACCTGAGTTAAGTGCCGAAATGATCCTGGGTGTTGATTGGCTAGATAAAGAAAAGGTATTTTTATTTTGTCAGACGGGAATTGTCAAAATTAATAGAGAGTCTTGTATTTTGGAAATTAAATTTCAAGGAAATGAAACTTTACATGATGCTAACGTTCAATCACTAGTGCTAGAGATGGACCTGGGTCATGATGGTTTGTCCAAACTATAGGAAATTTATCATCTGAAGAACGTATTGACGGTTGTTACAAAAACAGAAACTTTTAATGAAACTGTTCACGTAATTTGAGAACTAATGTCAGAACATAAAACTGATTCCTTTAGCATTCTAAGTCTTAAGCAGCAAGAGTTCTCTGTTAAATTCGGTTTGGTATAGAACTTTGAATACCCCATTTGTGCAATAGAACACAAACCATTTTTTGTAAGACCATACCCAGTGCTGCCAGCAAAGAAGGAAGCAGTACGGGCGGCAACAGACAAAATGCTCGAATGGGGAGTTATAGTAGCGAATATAACAGCCCGCTTACTATTGTAAATCAGAAGGATGGAGGTGTGACACTTGTAAGTGATGCACGAACCCTGAATAAAACTGTGAAAAGAGAGGTGGACTGATCGGAAAACTTGGACGATCTACTACAAAAATTCCATAATGTGAAATGTTTAACTAGTTTGGACCTCACTGTTGGATGTTGGCAAATACCACTACACAAAGAATCCCGAAAATTTACGCCTTTCCTATGTGCTGGTAAATGTTACCAGTATAAAGTCGTGACTTTTGGTCTAAACACTTCCGTTTCTGTTCTCATTAGACTATTGGATTCAGTACTAGTAAGAGTACTTTGCCCTTGGTTGACAATTCATGTGGATGATATTTGATTATCACCGTGGATTGAAAAGGAAATTCTGAATTATTGAACAAAACCCTTGCTGCTCTTCAAGCGGGTGAAATGACTTTGAAATTAAAGAAGTGTGAATTAGCAAGGGAAGAAATAAATTTTCGGGCAATATTATAACTATGTCTGGGATTGGAAAAGACCCTGAAAAGTTGAACGCAATTGAAAAATGCCCACCACCTAAGAACCAAAAGCAGTTCAAAGCATTTCTCGGTCTTTGTGGCTTTTATCGCAAATTTGTGGAGGGGCAAGCATTTAACAGCCCTCATTTAAATGGTTTGCTAAAGAATATTAGTACTTATATTTGGACAACAGAATCTTAAAAAGGTTTTGAGGGGTTAAAGAACGAAATAATTAGAAAAGATATTTCACATCACTTAGGTTTGTGGGAGCCATACCATATAAGTACCGATTGTAGTGCATATGGTATCAGCATAGAAATTTTCCAGGAGAACACAGCATAAACAGAACAAAAATGTAGACCGATAACTTTTGCTGGTCGAACCATAACCAAATGTGAGAGGAATTATACAATTTCAGAGAAAGAAGAACATGGCATTATATGGGTTTTAAACAATTTCGAAATTATTTGTGGAGGCATAAAACTACTATTCTTATAAATCATAGAGCGTTAACTTTTCTAAGAGAATACCTGAAGAAAACAATAAAGACAGTACTTTTCACATGAGGTATATTAAAGAGGTTCAGGGTTAAAGGAAGATTGAACAGGTCTGCAAAATATGGGATATTATCAAAATGATGACAAAGTTTGGAAACCTGTCAAAATCAATTTCAGTAAGTCTAAGTTTCCTCAAATATGCAAATTTTATAACATCTTTCATAGTATTTTGTACAAACGAAAAATGTAAATGTTGAGGAGTGGAGAGTTGGCTGGCCATCTCAGTTTGAAACTGAGGTTATCGACTAATTCCACCTTGCTTTAGGACACTGTGGTCCAAGAAAATGTCATCAAAAACTAACCAATATAATAGTAGTAAATGTGGGTTTTACTAAGAAAATAACAAATAGAATCAAATGGTGTGATATTTGTCAAAGAGCAGAAGCTGCCAACCGAATTAACCAAGGTTGTATACAAAACACTATACCGGAAGACACTTTTAAATTGTTGTCATTGGATTTGTATGAGCCTCTTCCAAAAACTTCCGGAAATTGTACATATATTGTTGTAGTTTTGGAGGTATTTTCTAAATTTATTAAGTTATGTACTATCAGGAAGGCTACTGCAAAAGCAGTGTTTAACAAAATGACTGACACTTTAATACTATTTGAAAACCCAGAGTGGTACTACCTGATAATGGGCTCCAGTTTAACTCAAATATGTGGAAGGAGGGAATGAAACAAAATGACATATGAGTAAAATATATTTTGGCCTACCACCCAGCAGGTAATCCAGTGGAACAGTATATGCATGAGTTAGGTAGCTTATGTTGAACCTACTGCACCACAATGACAAGGCTTGGGGCAGGTTTGTTACTGATTGTGAAAACATAATGAATACCTTTTTTCGTGAAACCACAGGTTTTACACCTGATGAAATTATGATAAATGGTAAGAATAAAAGTATAATTGAAGAGACTTTGCAATTTCCTCCCATTGTCAGCCTTTACCTTAAAAAGAAAAAAGATTTGTTTAGGAAAAGGATGAAAGAAGTAGCCAAATTCAAAATTTATCATTTTCTTTTAGTAAAAACTCATAAAAATCCAACGAAATTAAACATGAAATTTCTAAATTTAAATATTTTTATAAAAGCCCATTTGAAGTGCAAGGAAGTGTGCACACCAACCCAAATCTATAAAACCACTAGGGATACACAATATTGTCGATCTAAAATTGTATCTTCATAGAAATGAGTATCACAAAGAGGCATCATGGAACGTGCATTGCTTTCATCGTCAGGTGCTTGACGAGCGCCAGGCATCCTGAGTTGTGGCAATACTATTTCCTTTTCATTTCGTGTTTTCAACCTAACTCTTCATCGTTCAGAACTTTTGCTATCACTTTCTTTGTTCCCTCTAGTAGCAAGTAATAGGGGAAAAATAAAATTTGATGCTCTTACTGTATACTGATATATTTTCTGAGGACTAATGACAATCAGATACAAAACCTCCAAGTCTTTCCTTGTGATTTCTTAACAAATCTTTCTTTACCACTGTGTTGTCTTATTCGGGTGCAGAGTCCACAACATAGTAAAATAATCCCCTATCAGCAAGAATTACAAGCTTGAAGTAATTGGTCAGTATAGTTGCTCTAATACTGGATGTAACTTTCTTTATTGACAGATGCCTTGACCTTAATTTCAAAGCTTGTATATAACTCTTAAACTGAAATTTATTACAAAATGTTATGTTGGAAAGAAATTACATGTCACCAGATTTCTAATGCCTATTCATTCAATATAACAAAATTAAATTTAATATATATTATGTTTGTGAATATGATGTGTAAGAGGACTGCAATAAGGAATTGTTGCAGTATGACTAAAGGGAGTGCCAAATGTGTTACTGGGCAGACAAGCAATGACGAAAAAAAAATAAAGGACTGCCTTGAAGCGGCGCGGGATTAGCCGAGCGGTCTGGGTGCTGCAGTCATGGACTGTGCGGCTGATCCCAGAAGAGGTTCGAGTCCTCCCTCTGGCATGGGTGTGTGTATTTGTCTTTAGAATAATTTAGGTTAAGTACTGTGTAAGCTGAGGGACTGATGATGACCTTAGCAGTTAAGACCCATAAGATTTCACACACATCTGAACATTTTTTTTTTACTACCTTTAATACAAAACAGGCAATAAAGAGAATGTGCCAAAATGGAGGCAAGGAAATATATGTTTATCTTGGACTGCCAAACATCAGTGATGGGCATTGTACGAAAAATTTAATTTCTTTTGTGTGTTTTCCATGTAAACATATGTCTAAGTATATAAAAAAATGAACTGCCAAATGCTACTGCAGGCAGCAAAATATTTTGATTATTGAATTAACTATCGTTTTGTGTATTTTTGTAAGATGATTCGCAAAATGGACTGCCTCTTTTTTATTGAGGTCAGATAGAATATAATGCTACGTTCAATGTAGCTGTATGTATGTCTGTCTAATTAATAAAAAATGGTCTTCTACTCATGAAAGCAACATGAAAAAATTTCTTAATGGATAAATTCGCCACTGTGATAGTGTGTAGAGTGCATATATTCTACAGTGTAAAGTGTTTTGTGCCACTGTTATGTGTATTGCTGTATATGGGTACCTACATGTTTCTTCAATACTATATATTTTCATAATAATGCACGAAATATGGTGTATTGCTTAGCTTGTCACTTTATAAAATGAGTGTAGACTGTCATGTGTATACGCAAATGAATATTGATGTTTTGTTTGTTTTGAAAGTGTATTGTTTCTTAGTGTGGAATTCGTGACATTTTTTATGTCCAACCTTGGTTGGATGGATTAAATTTTTGTTATTTTTGTTGCTTGACACTGCTTAGGTGTTATTGATGTTTCATTGATGTGTGATGAGATACCTCAATGAAACATGTGTAACACATTTATCAATTTTGAGTAATTGGCACAGTGTAATTAATTGTGTATTAGTATTCTTGAGTTGAGATATTTGAACTGTTTGATGGAAATAAAACTCTATGATGTATACTTTGTTGAACTTAATACTGTGTTTAAATAATGAAATTTTTATTGAATATGTCTGTTCATTAAAACAAAATTGTAAATAACTTGTTCATACTTAGAGAAATTACATGATGTAAGGTAAAAGGCATAGGGAACACCCTCCACTACGGAAGGTGCTTTGTATGCAATGAAAGGTCGAAGTGGTGGTCATTCTGGACGGAAAAAGAGAGACCACGTTAGGTAGTCTGTGGACAGCAGTTGCATGGTCAACACCTCAAATGCTAAGTGATTCGTTCTGATACCAAGTCTATGATGCAATGGCGTCGGACGTAGTTCTGACTGTAGAATGGTGCTCTCCCATTAACTCGCCGCCAAGAAGAAATTAAATAGAGCATTAAACCACCAGAGAAGAGACCAGATAGCCACCACGTGCTTGCCCCCATTACTGCGACACTGCTTTAACTACTTTGGGAAACAGTTTTGTACGCCAGTATGAACCATTGTACTTGTGTGTGTTTTTGTAATAATAATTCATGTGTTGCAAAATTTGTGTTTGACCATTGAAATTATCCACTTCATGATACCTAGGAGTGTCTTATCCTAAAAGTGCTAAAGACTGAGTCTCCTGTTTGTGTTGAAGTAATAATTTTTTTAAATTTAAATGTGTCTAAATTTCGGTGCTAAAGAGGATAAGTATTGTTGGTTAAAACTACTTACTTCACAAGTAGTATGAGAGGCACATAATTCCGAACTGATGAAAATCTTTAATTTGCTATGAACGGCTTTTGTTTTGAAAATGCCAAACTTTTAGTACTAAACAACATAATTGTGGTTATTTAAAATAAGTTCTTTCACAAGTGGTGCTATAGGCACTTAATTTTGATCCTATTTGAAATTTAATGTGAGATCATTTGGGTGTTAATTAAGTATAATGTCAGTGTTAATTGTTATAAAGCATTGCAAAATAATTGATATCAAGTTTGATAGGAAATCAGTATTATTTTGATGAAATGTGTTTCAGTAAGGTGTGCTTAATTATTGATAAAGGAAGGAACAGATTAAGGGCACCTACTTTAATAATTAATGGCAGGAGAAATTTAATTTTTAACCTGGGCTGCTGTTCCAGAATGGGAAACATTAATACTGTGAAATGAATACGAAATGTATTATATCAGTATCATATTAATGGATTTCTGTTGTGTATATGTGTGTTAGTCAAATCTGAACTCTTGTAAGGGGCCACCGTCTCGTGTTGTCTTAGAGAACAATTTTGTAATGAATTAGTTAAAGGTTGAAGTGGTGACTGTAATTAATAAGGGGAAACTCTCATTAATATTTCAGTGGCTGATAATTTATGCAATTGATTACAACTGCTACCTACTGTGTAGTTAATCTAGATGTTCTGGGTGTTCTGACATATAAAAATTTTCGGTGGCTACAGTGTAACGTCTTTCAGTGTCACACAAATTTTTATTTTTAAAGGGGATCACTTAAGACTATTTCCATCGGTTCGTCCCTAAAATTCTTCCCTCATATCACAAAATTCTCTTCTGATGTAGTACAAACTGCAATAATAAATTCCTTTTAAATCGCAGTTTCGTATATAATTTATATTCAAAACCTTACGCCTGTGCCACAGAACAAATTCTACTTTGATAATACTTTACACAAGTTCAAGGTAAGAAATGCTTCTGATAATTATTACAGTAATTAAAGAACATCAAAATATGAACAGGCTGAAATGAAGAAACAATACATGAGACTATGTTAATCAGTTTAACTGTATAAAGCTCATGAGCATATTACTAGCAAAATGAGAAATATGCAAAAGTAAAATGCCAAAATGAGTACTTCTCAACTGGAAGTAAATCAAAACAATCAGAATGGCTGAAAGAGAGCACAATTACATGAGCCATAAACGAATAAGAGCTAAGTAAATAAGAGAATAGGCAAAAATGAGATGCCAACAAAATGAGAGCACTTATATACGGTTGCACTCGTGGCGGCACCTCGCGGCCCGTACGCAACACGCGCGCCTGCGACCACAATACAATCTTATCGCTCGCGGCGGCATCTAGGGGCCCGGACGCAAGTTGTGCAATTGCTGTCGCATGTCGACCCTTAATCTATGATGTTACAGTGTCCATTTCACTTACTAACAAAGAATGAATTAAAGTATCTTTTACAAGAGTAAATACAAATCCATAGAGGATAATGTTTGCACATAATTAAGCCTAATTAGTCTGACGATGGTTTTTTCCTTTTTTGTTTCACTGAAGTAAATATTTCAGTACTTTCATTACTATCAAAATTATAGTCTTACTGCTCTCTATTAATTATAAGAATAAGAAGTTCATATTCGATAACCTCTATCCGTTAGGGTAATGCACGGTCAAATGTTTCAAAATCCCTCCAAGAACGTAACTATTACTGCAGGTCAAGGTTATATTTAGCATTTTACATTTTGTGGTTGCGTTAAACTTGGCTTTCCTGTGACAGACTAGAAGTTCGTAGTGTTTTAAGTTTACTGTTCAAGACGGATGAATGTCAACGAAAACCAGGAAATTCATACACAATAAAATATCAAAAACCTGAACCAACGTCATACTGTTATTATATCAGGTACATTAATGGACATTATAGAGATCATGTGGTATAGAGGACCAAATTGTAATAAAAATATGGAATGTATTAAAACAGTAGTAAAAAATATTCAAGGAATGTATTGTGATATTGAAGAAATGAAACCATGGAAGTCTGATGAACAATCAGTGTGTGTAAGATCAGAAAAGAGTACACTGTGTAAATGTCATTACTCAAAGACAAACAAATCATAAAGCTTATTCGACTGGAAAATTTACAAATCCATTATGTAATAACTGTAACTAACACATCATAGTCTTGTACTAACTTATTTACATAATATCTCAGCAAATCTGTTTTGTAAAAGAACTTGGTTGTGATAAAAGAGAAATAGATTTAATACCTAATAATGAAGATCGATACACCAGGGCCGCGCAGAATTAGCAGATTGGTCTGAGGCACTGCAGTCATGGACTGTGTGACTGGTCCCAGCGGATGTTCGAGTGCTCCCTTGGGCATGGGTGTGTATGTTTGTCCTCCAGGATAGTTTAGGTTAAGTAGTGTTTAAGCTTGGGGACTGATGAACTTAGCAGTTAGGTCTCAAAAGATTTCACACACAGTTGAAAATTTTTGAGATACACCTGGTTTGAAAGAAGACATAAAATATGAGGAGGAGATTTATTGATCGATTTAAATTTATGGCTTCTTCACTTGAAAAAGTTGCATCGAATTTGAAGAGAGATCAAATTGTAAACATCAGATAATTTTTCCAGAAGAACTGTTCTATTTAGTGATAACAAAAGGTGTTTATCCATATGATTACATGTATTATAAGAAGGATTTTGAAGAGACGCTATTGCCAGCAAAGGAAGAATTTTACAGTAACCTGAAGCCTGTGTAATAAGTGATGAGGATTACAAACATGCAAAAACGGTTTGGAAAAAATTAATATAAAAAATCATAGAGAACATCATGATTTATATCTCAAAAATTATGTTTCGTTATGGGCTTATGTATCTCAAATTTCGGAAAAGCTTGAATAAAACCCAGAAATTGATTAATGTTGGTGTTTTACAGCTCTTGATATATTGTGGGATGAAATTTAGAAATAACGTAACTATCGACTATTATTACATGTTTATGATTAAATTTTAGTGGTTGAAAAAGTAGTAAGAGTAAGAATTTCTAATGTTGTAAGAGATATGTCAAAGCAAATAATAAATATATGAAAGATTATGATGTTAAAAGGATATCGAATTTTTTAACATATTTAGATGCAAAGAATCTTTGGAGTTACATTGTGAGTCGATATTTACCATATGATGGATTTGAATGGAATGGTCCAGATTATTTTGATTGTATAGAAATAACTTAAATTTCAGATAAACTAGTACTTAGGTATATATTTGAAGTAGATCTAGAATATACAAAGGAATGACATGAATTACAGAATGATTTACCTCTCCCTCCAGAAAATAAAATTGTCAATGGCACTAAAGAAAGCAAACTACTAATTACTCTGGAGAACCAAAATAATTATCTATTTCACTTTAGACATCTTAAACAGTATCTGTCTCTAGGAATAAAATTAATAGAAATACGTAGAGTCTTAACATTTAACCAGTCTGATCGAAGGAATATATAGATTTGAATACTGAAATGAGAAAACTGATACTGAAAATGTTTTCCACAGATAAATGAATATTTCACTATTTGGTAAGAGAATGAAAAATATCAGTAACAGAGTGAACATAAAAATAGTATCACATGGGAAAAATGTGACATACTTATAGCACAATAAACTTTAAATGAAGATCTATTTTTAGTGAAAATCGCGTTACTATTCGCGTAAGTAAAACAAAAAACAAGATTAATAAACACATCTTCTCATATTTTGCAATGATTATTCTTCATTTATTTAGAGAACTGATGTATGATTTTCACTATAGAGTACTGTAACCAAAATATGGGAAAATATTCAGTTGTGCTATGAAGACAGAGAAAACTGCATCTACAATATGATAACTGAAGATTTCTATGAAGACATTAATTGCATGATTGATTGCTTTAATACAAGCAAATATTCATCAGATAATATTTATGGTATCCTACAAGTAATCAATAGGGTTTTAGGAAAGATGAAAGATATATTTAATGGATAAATAATGGAAGAATTTTGTGGATTAAGGGCAAAAAATGTATGCTTATAATGTTCACGATAACATAGAAAAGAAATTTAAAGGTGTTTAGAAATATGTTGTTAAAATTTGAGTAAATTTACGAAGACTACAATAGATTATTATTCAACAATAGAGAACAATTAATATGATACAAAGTGAAAAATATAAAATCTAAACAGTTGAGATAAGTAAGTAAGCCATGAGTACTCATGATGATAAAAGACATGTTTTGGAAAATACGAGTAAAATAGGTACATTAGCATAGGGACATTAAACATTGTAAGATATCTAATAAAAATTTTACTACATAAATGGAAATATTTCCCAAAATGCTCAACACTGTATTGTTAAAAAGATTAGTTAGTTACATGTAAAAAGTTACATAATTTTATCAGTTGTGATCATTTACCTACCAGATACAGAATAAAAATATATATGGTACTCGGCAACGAATTTAATTTATTTTACTTGATAGATATTTCAAAATAATTAGTTACTGGGATTTTCAAATTTTTGAAAATTAAAATATAAGAGAGGAAGAAAGTTGAAAACAATGAACTGCTTGATTAAAAATTAACCAAGACTTTATTTTCTGAAATATTTTTCCTGTTCAAGTTTATCTTTAAATGTTCAGTCCATAGTTCGTGTACTTGTGGTAGAATTCTTGCTTACGGAGCACAGACTCCTGTGTTCGATTCCTGGCATGGTCAAGAATTTTAACCTGCCTTGAGATGAGTGGGTGTTGTGTCGTCTTCATCATCATCATCAAGATTCTTCCCCATTGGGATCAGACTAAGGTAATGGCAAACCATCTCCACTAGGACCTTGACTAGTATGGCAACGCCAGTGTCCTGTTCGCAGGAGAGCTTCTGTAAAGTTTGGAAGGTAGAAGACGAAGTATTGGCAGATGTAAAGCTGTGAGGACGGGGCGTGAGTCGTGTTTGGGTAGCTCAGTTGGTAGAGCACTTGCCCGTAAAATGCAAAGGTCCCGATTTCGAGTCTCGGTTCGGTACACAGTTTTAATCGTCCAGGAAAATACATATCAGCGCACACTCCGCTGCAAGGTGAAAATCTCATTCTGGAAACATTCCCTAGGCTGTGGCTAAGTATCCCACTCTGCAGTATCCTTTCTTTCAGGAGTGCTAGATCCGCGTTGTTCGCAGGAGAGCTTCTGTAAAGTTTGGAATCTAGGAGACGAGGTACTGGCAGATGTAAAGCTGTGAGGACGGGGCGTGAGTCGTCCTTGGGTAGCTCAGTTGGTAGAACATTTGCCCGCGGAAGGCAAAGGTCCCGAGTTCGAGTCTCGGTCGGGCATACAACTTTATTCTGCCAGGAAGTTTCTATTGTATATGATTGTTTGACATGGGGACATCGAGTACCTCAAACCTTAAGCCGATTGAAGCGCTGTAAAAGTGCTTCCTCCGCCTAATCCTAGGTGCAGTGAACTGGGTGGGAGTTCATAACGTTCACAACAAACTACATCAAACAACGGTTCAGGACTCGATCAGTTGCTCCATTCATAGACTCATCAATAGAATAGAGGCTTTACATCCCAAATTCCATCATCTGGATTACACGGGCTATGTCCACTCTAAACACTGGTACTGCGTTCGAGTGACAGATTATACCACAGAATTTCCGAAATTACATGACACCTAAAGATATACTAATATAATATCAAGGCTCAAGAACAACGAGTCCTTATGATAAATAAATAAAGGCAAAATTACCAAATTTTCTCTCCCACAGAAGTCCACACACAAAGTCGGTAGCACATCTAGACAACACAAAAATAAAAAAGTCAGCATGAGGTAATCCTAACAGCCACATGTTGCTGTCTTGCTGGTTTCCTCTCCTTGTTTCCGTTCCTTGCTGGCAGTCGTCTTCTTCTCGCCACCTGATCCTATTGCATCTCCATGAAGGATCTGCACCACCTGCAGCTGGTCAGCACATTTCACATTAGCAGGATTCCTGTAGCAGAACTTGGGCAGGTGCCCGTACTTCTAGCAATTGAAACAAGGTGGAGAGTTGTCGGATTTTGGTGACATTGGTTCGAGCAGCAGAGCTACGTCCTAAAATTCTTTCAGCCGGAATATTTCTGTGTTCTTCTTGTGCCACCGTGGCCCCGTGAATACCCACACTGACACCCTCTTCTGACTGCACCTTTGCCTCATAGAAATGTGGCCTTAGAGACCTAGCCTTCTTTCTTTGTTGATGATGGTTGGGATGTCCACCATCCACAGGAACCTTCGGATTACCGATTTCAACATTCCCTTCTACTTTGATTCGCCTGTGGATCCTTGGTGAGGATGTAGGCCTCTACTGTTTGTGTGTTCACCTTCTAGTAGTCTTCGTCATGGAAGGGGTGCGGCAATGCTCTACCACAAGCGCTGCAATTTATCCTGTAGCCGTGCTTCGGTTCTGGGCGATCTGTCACCTCTTCTCGGCCCACTGACCCTTTTCGTTATCATGAATGACAAGGGAGAAAGTGAATGGGTGTTTTGGACGTGCCTGCTGGGGAACTGGCCGACATCGCGTCAACGTTTCCCAACAGTTTATTTCCGCTTTCTGCGCTACGTCCACGGCTGTGTCTTGGTTGCCATCACCACGACCTGCAGCATAGGATTGCTGCAGCTTTTTGTAGCCTCGGCTTCCTGCTCTTCAATCGTCACCCACTTATACCGAGCGCTCTCCTTGACCATCTCAGAATTTTCGCTGGATTGTCCTGTGTAAGGCGGTCCTCACTGTCTTTCTCTTGTCTCCTTGGCACTGAGGTCCTCAGTCAGAGGGCCCACTGAGCCGAATGGCTGGCTGTAGAGCATGTTTACCTTATCTATTAGTTTCGATTTTCCAAGTAGCAAAAAATTTTTAAGCAACTTTTTCAATGCACCAGACCTTTTCACGGTTACAAAAAGTTATTTCACGAAAATTACTGCATTAGTTTGTGTCCTTATTTACAGATAGTGGAGGCCATGTTTCAGTCTAGTTATCGTAAAACCTAAATCATTTTTCGGGTTTCAGATATCTGACCAGCACTGTGGATGTCAACTCAATGGAAAAAATATCCAAGTTGTATTGAACAGTATTACTGTATCACGAAAACAATGGAGAATAATAAAATAAAGAATAAGAAGATTCAAAAACACGAAACCCACAATGTTAAGTTGATTCAGTGTGGCGAAAACAGGTTGATTTGTAATGTCAACAGAAGACAACGTTTTCTCAAACCAGATTTAACAGAAAAATTTTATCCACAAGAACCCTTAACCTCGACATCCCATTCTGTTCCGTTATCAGCCTGTGTGAATGCTGAAATTTGAAATACAATGTGGAATATTCTCTTCCCTTACGTCAAATGTCAATTGATCTTTATATGGATGTTAATTTCGAGATTCAGGAAGATAGTCATTATCAAACTGATAAAACTTTTTACTGACTGATTCGTTTTATGTGGTGCAGTTCACACGCACTTATGTCAGCGAGTGCTCTCCACCTCCGCTTTCTGATGTTAGTAAGAGGAGATTGACCGCAGTGTGGAACCCATTACTATTTAGTGTGACTGTTACAAGACGTAGTTCATATAAAACATAACAGAAGCATCAGACGATTATGTTCTATTTGTTTTGGTCCAGGACATTAATACACAAGACAGGAACTGCTTTTGTAGGCCTACAGAACAGCATTTGTCTACTGTATAGCACCTCTACCCAGTTGACTCAATTTTCGATGCTGAACATGCATCACATGAATTGCTGTAGAATCTCATTCATCAGACATATGAAAAAAATATATCAGCTCACTTACGAAAATTGAAGGTTTGTATTTGAGCATGTAGCAAACCTGCATTGTGAAGATTTCAATACTTATACGGTCTGTAAAGATGAAGGGGACAAACTAATATTCACCATTTGAAGCACTTAAACACTGATGCTCCATCTGTTCGTCAAAATACCAATAGGCATCAGTATCAGTGATTTTCACAACAACTATGTATCTACAACAGTTCACAGTGACCGCACACGACTATGAAATACTGCAGGAGTCACTCGTTGCACTCAGCCAAAATTGTTTTTCAGTAAGTTTGGTCAGTCTAAAGGAGAACGTACATTACTGGAAAATATTTTTTTTTCTTATTTAGTAAGAAAGTCATCGGTATTTATTTAAGGAATACGAGGGATTTGCTAAAGGTTCTCCGTTTAAAAACAGGAATGACAGGGTTTGGAACGTAACATTTTATTATTATTCAACATATTAACCTTGTCAATCAATAAGCACAGCCTGACTACAGAGGCGAAGCACCCATAAGCCGAGGAGATAACGAAACGCCACTTCACTGTGCGACAGTACTTAACACATACTGCTAATGTAGTTACTCTACCTAAACAGCATCTGAAACGAGCAAACAAGTTACAAAATTGCTTGATATTCTCATACTTTCCTTACTGGAGCTATGCATGGCTCCGTTCAAAAAGATAACTCGATGTAGTCGTAGCGTCGAGCCGCGCACTTCTGCTTCCATGCCCCACAGCTAGTTCACTGCAAATATTAACCTGTAGCTGTGATTCTGCAGTCAATTAATGTATGCATTGGCTACAGTTGCTATTTATCAAAATATACAAAAATACAAAATAAAATATAAATTGATAGTTTAATAACAAGGGTTTCATTTGGAAGTGTGTAAATGATGTCGACGACAAACAGTTAGGTTGTATAATACTTATTCAAGAGAAGACATCTCAAATAAATAGGAAATGGTCCCATGACATTCAATGAAAATGAAAATAGAATACTTCCTTATCAAACAAAGCAAAGTTACATTGAGAGCCATACAAGATTGGTAGCAAAATCCTCAAACTAAATTGTCCTCAATGATACACAAAACCTGTGTCATTTTACAATGACAATAGGTGAACCATTCACCAGCTCAAATCATTTCAGAGTTCAGATTCAGAAATCTACACTTACAATACAAAACTATCCTCAGTTCTATAACACAAGTGAAAAAGTTAGGGTATTACAATGGAGTACATTCTGATATCTCTCCGCATAAAGTCCTGTTAGAAGTTAAAGAATGGTAGCAGCTGTTCACCGACCACAGTCTTTCATACACTCCACATGGTCCCACAGGCAGAACGAACTTCCAAGTGTCCAGAATAGCTCTCTTTAGTTCTTCACTCGTTAAGTCCCAGTTCTCCTACTACTCAGGTACTGCTTACTTCTCCATTGCTGAAGCTCTATAGACATAATTTGACTGAACACCACCACTTCCAACACTAAACTAGTATATTTCAACAATACTTAAAGCGAAGTAATATAAGTTCAGTCACACTGGCGGCAGTCACAATAAATATAAATAGAGGTCTGTCCATAAATAAATAAGCCAGGACTGTAGTTTAAGTTTGCTCACGATAAATCGCAGCAGATTGTCATTAAGTGTTATTTAAACAGTTATTTAACCCTGCTCATTAGAAGCGCTTTTGGAACTCCGTTTTGAACGTGCTGTCAGCTGCCACATATGATTCACCGATTATTAAATTACCATGATTTTGACTTTCTAGTTGTAATTAACGTTTATAAATGTTAAATAAATGCAGAAGTACGACAAAACTTGAGGCATTCATGCTGCATTCATTTGATGTGTAATTGTGGAGGATAAGAAGTTCTGACTATCTGCATAATTAAAAGGTACGAAAAACGCAATAAAATGAGAAATAACATAGATAGGCGTATGTAGCTTCTAGAGAAGTTAGTTCTGGTGTCGTGTTATCATCTGAGGTATTCTATGCTGAAATCGCATGGAACGTTTAACAGCTGTAAATTCCGAGGTTCATTGTATAATTGTTTTTCGCTGAGAAATATTAACTTCTATAGTTTGAAAGGTGACAAAATATTGTTGTGTCATTGGATGCATTTTCCTGAAATCATTGGTGTATTCAGATTTGCAACAATACGTAACTGTAAATAGTTATATATTCTCAAAAAGTTGTAAGAAGCCATCTATCAGCTTGTCGGACACTCCAGAATTTCATGGAGCAATGGCTGCCCTCTTCAGTGACCATCGTTCATCAAATATGTCCAAACCGGAATTAACCCATTTCCTGTGATGATGCTCGCCGATGTACCTGGACCCGCCATACCAGTTGCTCAGCCAGACCCACTGTGGCGCGCAAGAAAATCTGCGCCCACTAGCGTTCAGTCATACTACGACTTCATGTCCCCACATACCAGCTCCAGACGTTCAAATCGCTCTCCTACCGCACGCAAAACGTTACAACAGCTCTAAAGCATTTTTTTTGTCATTTAACAGGTTAAAAAATCGAGTCAAATTTTCTAAAAGTTTGTCTGTTTGAACCCACTTATCAGAATCATTTTACATTCCGCTAACCTAGATGCATGCCTAATCAGATGAGTTCAGATATCAGTTGGTACGCTGAAAGTAGGGTTCGAGTGTAACAATACGACTCGAGACCAATGACCCAGGTAGTCAACAAAGCACTGTGCAAGCTGGTGGTGGCTCCATAACGGTGAGATCTTCTTTACATAGAATGGTCTGTGTCCTCTGCTCGAGCAGAACCGGACATTGCTAGGAAATGGTTACGTTCGGCTACTGGGAGACCATTTTCAGCCACTCATGGACATCGTATTTCCAAACAACGATGCAATTTTTGTGGATGACAGTGCATCATATATTGGCAGAATAACTCAATTATTCGGAAGGGGCATCCAACGAGGTATTGAGCGTATGTCGTGCCGCGTTCATGCACTACGCCAGGCAAAAGGAGGTCTGACATGATATTTGGTGGGATCCCATGACCTCGGTCTCATTAGTGTATATTGTCCATATTACCCAGAAAGCGAAGTGGTAATGCGAGCTTATCAGGAAATAACTTGGTTGCGTGGCATGGTATAATGACGCTTTGGTTAAAGTAGTGCGCGTTACTACATCGCAGTGCGAACGTGTAAGGAGAGTGCAAACAATATATAGGCGGCATGCATAACGGCCTGCGGTTAACGCGCGTAAATTTATTGACAATGAGAAAGATATTGGAAATTTGTGGTAAGGCCTTATGGGACCATACTGCTGAGTTTATCGGTCCGTAAGCTTACGCACTACTTAACCTAACTTAAAGTAACTTACGCTAAGGACAACACACACACCCATGCCCGAAGGTGGACTCGATCCTCCGATGGGGGGAATTGAGAAAGAGAAAGGATTTATCAAAGTAGCTGAGCTGGCGACGGATCGTGGATCAAGAATGCCCTAGTCGAATAACAGTATGTTTTGCTCAAACAGGTTATTCAGCAGAGATCCGAACTTCAGGGCTAGCAACGAAACTTTTAGAAAAATGTTTTAAAAGAAGCCAAAATAAAGCTTTTCTTAAGTGTGAAGGAGTAGACATAGTTGCAAAAAGGTCATACCACATTAGGTCTATATGGAAGAATGAAGCAACACAATCAGTGCCGAAAAGTCTTCTGTACTGACAAAAGAAAAATAATTGGAGACAACTGTGTTGTCCCTTGTAGCAATTTGATTTGAAAGTTGTTGTACCTTCTCTCTGGTACTGGCAAAGTTTCACGTCCACAGTCATTTTCTGGCGGCAGGACACTCAGTGCCTCACATGGGGTGGGTTGATACAGGCCTATCTAAACCACCCGTGCGGTTCAAAAGAACCGAGATAAAAATCGCAAGGTTCTCTCGATATCCAGGTGTGATGTTCGATTATTAAGATTTCTTATTCTGTATTTTGTGTACGATGACGAAAACGGCGGGACTAACTATTAGAAATAAAATAAATACAGTTAGTTGTATAAAAGTAGTGAATAAAGTCAGTTTCAAAGACAGTAAAGAAAGATGTAAGAAGTGGTAGAGTTTGGAAAATATATCCCTTTGCATGTCACGAATTATTTTAATCTCTAATAGGTGCCACTTCTGAGATTAGTGTCTTCAATTTTAATGTTGTAGTACATAAAGACAAATTATTTATTTTTTGCTCGTCATGTCTTTACTCATAGTGATATTCCTAGCTACTGCACGTGCCCAGAATATTTCATTACGATAATACAAAACAAGTGATCACTTCACAGTCATTTTCCACATTGATCTGGTGGGAATAACACAACAGTGTCATGTGGGTAAGAGTCTCAAGCTTCTCTTCTTGAAAAAAGTAAAATATGAAGGAGCCAAAAATATCACTTCACAGAATTGACAATCGGAAGAGCGGATTTGGGTAATCCATACGTTACAGACAAGTGACTTTCGAAACCGTATTTGATATGGATCTGATTAGGTAAATACATACAGGCCTAACATGTAAACATAAGAGGAAACATTGCATTATGATTCCAAAATTTGATATATATATTCCGCAAATTGTATAGCAAGTAAACAAGCTGATGCTAGACCGGTTAGCCGTGCCGACTAACGCGAATGCGGGCTGGTTCCCCTTAATTCGCATCAGCTACACTATGTCGGCGATTGCTGCGCAAACAGGTTCTCCACGAACGCGTACATCACCATTACTCTACCACGCAAGCATAGTGTAGTGCAGAACTGTTTGTGACCATGTTTCCAAGGAGAGCCAAGGAAATGGAAGCAACAGAGCGCATCACTACGAGACTGCCACGCCAGAAGAAAAAAGATGACCATAAGACTACGTAACATCTGCATGCCCTTATTTTAAAGTGGTTCTTGTAATACCAATTAGCCTGATGAGAAGGTATTAAATCGAAACGTGTCACTAAATAAATAAGTAATTCAATAGTTGACAAAGTTTATGACTGGTGGCGGTAATTTAAAGATAATGTTCATATATCTTATGAACAGCGTTACATCCATCGCAATATGTAAATGGAACTGGGTCTCGGCTGCGAAGACGACGTATTGCCACTCATGTGTCCAATGTCGTAGGGTGGACCCCAGGAGGCTGCCTCTCTCAGGTAACTTCACAAAGAAAGCAATAGCAATGGTCACTGTGCTAAGAGTCTGTTGTGCTCCAAACGTCGCCGCACTGTCCTTGTGGACACTTGCTTGCGGCAAACAAGCCCATTCCGTTGAGGAAATGTCTCTACATTCCATCGCAGCCAAGTGCACAATAATTCTTCCTCTAGGGTGCTAGATGCGTCGGGAGGTTTAGATCCTGCATGACATACCGTGGGATACTGATAAACGTGACTGCGATACCGCGGAACGATGAACTACAGCCTCAGTAGGCCACGATTTGGCCACTGCCGAATTCAGACGTGCGATGGTGGACGTTTCCCCGTCCATAGAAACATCTTCACACAAAAAAAACCCTCAAATAGGTTTTCTGCATGATGACACGTTGTGTAATCTTTCCTCATATACAGACTGGACTCAGCGTTACTCCTACACACTCCACTTTCGAGCGCTTGCGTTGAAATTCTAGTGAATTACGTATAGCATTGCTGCAGCAGACAACATATCGTTGTTCGTTACTTCGCTTGTACATTGTACTCCAGAATAGTGATATCGCTGGCAGCTGGAATTGGAACACGATGTGCCTCTGCTATGCCGACCAGTATAAAACGTGAAGGTGGAGTATTTTTTTTCCAGCAGAGATATTGTATCATCGGAATGAGTTGATCAGGAGAGCTCACAGGGGAGGTGGAGATTAGTGTTTAACTTCCCGTCGACAAAATGGTTTAAAGGGTTCTGACCACTATGGGACTTAACTACTGAGGTCATCAGTCCCCTAGAACTTAGAACTATTGAAACCTAACTTACCTGAGGACATCACACAGATCCATGCCCGAGGCAGGATTCGAACCTGCGACCGTTGCGGTCACGCGCTTCCAAACTGACGCGTTTAGAACCGCACGGCCACACCGGCCGGCTCCCGGGAGGGGCTCCCGGGAGGGAAATCGGCCGTGCCCTTTGAATGGAACCATGCCCTCATTTGCCCGAAACTATTTAGGCAAATCAAGAGGAAACATAGATCAGGATGGCAGGAGACGAGTTTGAATAGTCAGGAGAACTCATTCACGTTGGATGTGCTCTACTCATTGCATATCACCTGGCTAACAAATCCGTCAATAGCTGTTCAATCCTTTCAAAGCGGCACAAGTCCATTGTTGGTTACGCGCTTGTGATGTGGAACCGCAAAGAAATAACCATGCGCTAAACCAAGACCACGCAGACCACATGTGCTGACGGACAGGGCCGTCGACTATTCAGGTGGATGGCTGTAAAAATCTGCTTCAAATCAGCAGAAGATATCACTCATGAATTCTACAATACTTCCAGCACTCTGGTAACACAATATTTGTATGCAGCGAGATAAAGAGAATGAGTTTCATGGTTCGAGCAGCTCCACATAAGACACACATTCCTGTAGTCAGTCATAAGCACCGCTTGAGGTAGTGTAAAGAGTGACGACAGTGGACACATCATCTACATCTACATCTACATACATAATCCGCAATCAACCATACAGTGCATGGCGGAGGGTATCTCGTACCACAACTAGCATCTTCTCTCCCTGTTCCACTCCCAAACAGAACGAGGGAAAAATGACTGCCTATTTGCCTCTGTACGAACTCTAATCCCTCTTATCTTATCTTTGCGGTCTTCCCGCGAAATATTAGTTGGCAGCAGTATGATTGTACTGCAGTCAGTCACAAATCCTTATTCTCTAAATTTCCTCAGTAACGATTCACGAAAACGCCTCCTTTCCTCCAGAGACTCCCACCCGAGTTCCTGAAGCACTTCCACAGTACTCGCTTGATGATCAAACCTACCAGTAACAAATCTAGCAGCCCACCGCTGAATTGCTACTATGTCCTCTCTCAATCCGACCTGGCTGGAATCCCAAACGTTCGAGCCGTACTAAAGAATAGGTCCTATTAGTGTTTTATAAGCGGTCTCTTTTACAGATGAACCACAGCTTCCGAAAGTTCTACCGATGAACCGAAGACGACTATCCGACTTCCCCACAACTGCAGTTACCAGCTTGTCCCACTTAATATCGCTCTGAAATGTTACGCCTAAATATGTAATCGACGTGACTGTCTCAAGCGCTACACTACTAATGGAGTATTCAAACATTACGGGTTTCTTTTTCCTATTCATCTGCATTAATTTACATTTATCTACAGGGTGTTTCAAAAATGACCGGTATATTTGAAACGGCAATAAAATCTAAACGAGCAGCGATAGGAATACACCGTTTGTTGCAATATGCTTGGGACAACAGTACATTTTCAGGCAGACAAACTTTCGAAATTACAGTAGTTACAATTTTCAACAACAGATGGCGCTGCGGTCTGGGAAACTCTTTAGTACGATATTTTCCACATATCCACCATGCGTAGCAATAATATGGCGTAGTCTCTGAATGAAATTACCCGAAACCTTTGAAAACGCGTCTGGCGGAATAGCTTCACATGCAGATGAGATGTACTGCTTCAGCTGTTCAATTGTTTCTGGATTCTGGCGGTACACCTGGTCTTTCAAGTGTCTCCACAGAAAGAAGTCACAGGGGTTCATGTCTGGCGAATAGGGAGGCCAAACCACGCCGCCTCCTGTGTGTTTCGGATAGCCCAAAGCAATCACACGATCATCGAAATAATCATTCAGGAAATTAAAGACGTCGGCCGTGCGATGTGGTCGGGCACCATCTTGCATAAACCACGAGGTGTTCGCAGTGTCGCCTAAGGCAGTTTGTACCGCCACAAATTCACGAAGAATATCCAGATAGAGTGATGCAGTAATCGTTTCGGATCTGAAAAATGGGCCAATGATTCCTTTGGAAGAAATGGCGGCCCAGACCAGTACTTTTTGAGGATGCAGGGACGATGGGACTGCAACATGGGGCTTTTCGGTTCCCCATATGCGCCAGTTCTGTTTATTGACGAAGCCGTCCAGGTAAAAATAAGCTTCGTCAGTAAACCAAATGCTGCCCACATGCATATCGCCGTCATCAATCCTGTGCACTATACCGTTAGCGAATGTCTCTCGTGCAGCAATGGTAGCGGCGCTGAGGGGTTGCCGCGTTTGAATTTTGTATGGATAGAGGTGTAGACTCTGGCGCATGAGACGATACGTGGACGTTGGCGTCATTTGGACCGCAGCTGCAACACGGCGAACGGAAACCCGAGGCCGCTGTTGGATCACCTGCTGCACCAGCTGCGCGTTGCCCTCTGTGGTCGCCATACGCGGTCGCCCTACCTTTCCAGCACGTTCATTTGTCACGTTCCCAGTCCGTTGAAATTTTTCAAACACATCCTTTATTGTATCGCTTTTCGGTCCTTTGGTTACATTAAACCTCCGTCGAAAACTTCGTCTTGTTGCAACAACACTGTGTTCTAGGCGGTGGCATTTCAACACCAGAAAGATCCTCTGTTCTAAGGAATAAACAATGTTGTCTACAGCACACTTGCACGTTGTGAACAGCACACGCTTACAGCAGAAAGACGACGTACAGAATGGCGCACCCACAGACTGCGTTGTCTTCTATATCTTTCACATCACTTGCAGCGCCATTTGTTGTTGAAAATTGTAACTACTGTAATTTCTAAAGTTTGTCTCCCTGAAAATGTACTGTTGTCCCAAGCATATTGCAACAAACGGTGTATTTCTATCGCTGCTCGTTTAGTTTTTATTGCCGTTTCAAATATACCGATCATTTTTGAAACACCCTGTATATTTAGAGTTAGCTGCCATTCTTTACACCAATCACGAATCCTGTCAAATTCATCTTGTATCCTCCTACAGTCACACAAAGACGACACCGTACACCGCAGCACCATCAGCAAACATCCACACATTGCTATCCACCCTATCCAAAAGATCATTTATATAGATAGAAAACAACAGCGGACCTACCACACTTCCCTGGGGCACTCCAGATGATACCCTCACCTCCGATGAACAATCACCATCGAGGACAACGTACTGAGTTCTATTACTTCAGAATTCTTCGAGCCACTCACATATTTGGGAACCAATCCCATATGCTCGCACCTTAGTTAGCTTCAAATGGCTCTGAGCACTGTGGGACTTAACTTATGAGGTCATCAGTGCCCTAGAACTTAGAACTTCTTAAACCTAACTAACCTAAGGATATAACACACATCCATGTCCGAGGCAGGATTCGAACCTGCGACCGCGGCGCTCGCGCGGGTCCAGACTGTAGCGCCTAGAACTGCTCGGCCACTCCGGCCAGCACCTTAGGTATGAGTCTGCAGTGGGGCACCGAGTCAAACACTTCACGGAAGTCAAGGAATATGGCGTCCGTCTGATACCATTCATCCATGGTTCGCAAGATATTATGTGAAAAAAGGGCGAGTTGCGTTTTGCAGGAGCAATGCTATCTAAAGCCGTGGTGGTGCATGGACAGAAACTTCTCTGTCTCAAGGAAATTCATTATATTCGAACTGAGAATATGTTCGAGAATCCTGCTACAAACCAATGTTAAGGATATTGGTCTCTAGTTTTGAGGATCCGTCCTTCTACCATTCTTACATACAGGCGTCACCTGCGCTTTTTTCCAGTCGCTCGGGACTTTACGTTGGGCAAGAGATTCGCGATAAATGCAAGTTATGTAAGGAGCCAATCAGTAGAGTAATCTCTGTAAAACAGAATTGGAATCCCATCAGGACCTGGCGATTTATTTATTTTCAACCCATTCAGCTGCTTTATAACCCCAGGGATGTGTATCACTATGTACTCCATAGGGGAATCTGTGCGAACCTGAAACGGCGGTATGTATGTACGATCCTCCTCCGTGAAAGTTTTCTGAAATGTGAAATTCAAAATTTCAGCTTTCATTTTGTTGTATTCCGTTGCCAGACCATACTGATCAGTGAGTGACTTAATGGAAGACTTCGACCCGCTTATCGATTTTACCTAAGACCAGAAATTCCTTGGATTTTCAGCAAGATCTGTTGGTAAGGTATGACGGTGGAAGTGGTTGTATGCTTCGCGCACCGCTCTTTTTACTGCAACACGAATCTCCACTGACTTTTGCCTGTCCTCATTCTCCCTTCTTTCTTGTACCGCGAGTGCAACAGTGTTTCCTTCCTGAGCATTCTCCGGATTGCGCTGTTAATCCACGGTGGGTTTTTTCCGTACGTAACCCACTTTTTTCGGCACATACTTCTCCAATGCGTGATTTACAATGTGTTTAAAATTTGCCCATAATTCTTCCACGTCCATCGTACCGGAAGTAAATAAAGTCGATTCATTTACTAAGTGGGATGCCAACAACTGCTTATCTGCTCTATCTAGTAAGAATACTCTCCTAGCCTTCTTTACCGACTTTTTAACTTTCGCAACCATAGTCGTAATAACAACATCATGATGACGAGTCCCTGTCTCAACACTGACACCGACGATGAGGTCTGGTCTGTTCGTGGCTATCAGATCTAAAATATTTCCATTACGCGTTAGTTGTCGATTTATCTGCTCAAGACAGTTTTCAGATAATGTCGTCAAACGACTGCTTGTCTGTACCACCTGTAATGAATCCATAGACATGTCTAGTCTATACTAGGTAGGTTGAAGTTGACTCCGACTAATACAGCACGATCCAGGTACCTCTGTGATACAGACTGTAGACTCCCTTTGAATGATTCTACAACTGTCACGACGAAACCTAGTGGCCGGTAATACCACACTCTTCTTCGACCTCAGTTGACATAATACTTTTGTCAACTGCAATGAAGACATCACCTCCTACGGTGTCTAATCTGTCTTTCCGATATACGTTCCAAACCTCACCAAATATTTCAGAACTCCCTATCTCAGGGTTCAGCCAGGTCTCAGTCCCGAGAATAATTTGCGCACGACACTCTTCCTGGAGGGCAGTAAATTCAGGAACTTTATTCCGAACACTCTGAAAATTTACTGCTAATATCTTGATAGCTGAAGCGTCTTTACACTGAGCGTGTCCTGATTTCCCAGCCTACACGTCGACTGGTGAGTGTTTATCAGGACACCTCGCACTACTGTCTAGCCTAAAAAATTCCCATATGCACACCACAAGTACTCTGCTACCCAAGTAGCTGCTTCCTTTGTGTAATGTACCCCTGACCTATCTAGGGGCGTCCTAAAATTCCCCACCCAATAGCGCCAGTCTTGAAATCTGCAGCCAAGACCATCACTGAGTCGACAAAGCCTCTGGCTGAGACGGTCCACTCGGCTCCAAACCAAAGGTTCCCAATCCACTCTGGGAACGATACTGCAAATAGAGAGCTCTGCTTTCACCTCGCGTGCGAGGCCAGCGGTCTTCACCAAATCCGGCAGCTGCCTGTACGAACTGAGGATCGCCTCAGAACCCAAGCGACAGGCATCATTGGTGCCGACATGAGCAACTACTTGCAGACAACTGCACCCCGTACGCTTAATAGCAGCAAGCAAGGTCGCCTCCACATCTTGGTTCAAATGGCCCTGAGCACTATGGGACTCAACTGCTGAGGTCATTAGTCCCCTAGAACTTAGAACTAGTTAAACCTAACTAACCTAAGGACATCACAAACATCCATGCCCGAGGCAGGATTCGAACCTGCGACCGTAGCGGTCTTGCGGTTCCAGACTACAGCGCCTTAAACCGCACGGCCACTTCGGCCGGCCTCCACATCTTGGATGAGGCCCCGGCAGACAAACATAGTGCACGTTGGAATTCATTCCAGCCCTGTACACTATTTCCCTAAGGGACTCCATCACCCGCCTAACGTTGCAGCTTCCAATATCCAGCAGGCCTTTGCCCCATTGTGCCTGCTCGGGCCCTGCTGACGGAGCAGCCACTTGCCCACTGACAGCATGAACGGGTGAGGCCCGCTGGTCAGCCTCCACACTGACCCTCCGCCCGGAGCGTCGCGAACGCGTTGCAGTCCGCCACTCACCCTGAGGTGAGGGCGGCCCCAACGCGCCCAGTACACTAGAAGGTGCCTCGGCGGCTGAGTCATCGGACGCAGCAAGCGACACCCGGGGTGTCTCAAACCACGCGCCAGACCCCCGCCGTCGCTGCACCTCGAGGCACAGATCCCCCGTCGTCGCTGCGCCTCGAGGTAGCACCCTGAAGGCGGCTGAATGTGGCCAACAGCACACTCAGCTGCTCGCGAACCACGGCCAGTTCCTCCTGAACCTGCACACAGCACGCACACACCCTATCCATGCTACTGCCAATATCTGGACGTATAGAGCGGCGACAAATAAAACAGCAATATGGGACTACACAGTTGCGTCACCAGTGCCAGATTGAGCTGCGATGTATGAACAAGTGCTTACGAACAAAGCAATCAAATGACCGGAACTACGCCACTATACAGATATTACAATGCGATCTTACCCCGTCTCACTACAAATGACAACCGCCTACGCGATGTTACGCTCTACCGTTATTGAAATTTGATACTTCCCCTTTGTAATTCGAAAATACACAAAGATCAGAAAAATTTCACTATGCAAGCACACAAACACAGAGTAATTTGAGTTAAACCTGCGGAACTAATACGAAAAACTGAATATACGACTAGTTTCTGCTACTGCTGCTCGCACACGTCACTCTGCAAGCACAGATGAAACTGCACTGGCCTGTCTGCTGCTTACTGACTCTACGAAATAAATAGAAAGCACTAGCTGCCCAAAACAAGCAACTCACTAACGACTCCTCGAATTCATACTTTACAGCAATCAATAAGCAACATTACTCCTATCAATACGAGAATACACAAGAATTTTATGTAATTGAATATGCAAGCATACAAACACTCGGAAGGAAATTAAGAATCAAACTACAAAACAAATATGAAAGCTAGATATGCGACTCGCTACTGCACTGCTGCTGCACTACTGCTGCACTGATACTTCACCAGCGGCTGCTCATGACTGGAAACGAGTGACTTACACTGGTGAATCACGCAGTACTCTATGTGAATCTGAATGAAGCATTGGGATTTGGCGAATACCTGGAGAACGTTGCCTGCATTGACTGAGATGTTGGGGTGTGGGGGTGTTTTTCGTGACTAATGCATAGTCCCCTTACGGTGTATAGGAAAACGCGAAATGAGGGAGGGTATGAACACAATATACAGCATTCTGTACTGCGTGCAGTAGATGTACAGTTCGGAGATGATAATTGTTTGGATAAGCATTACATTGCACAATCTAATAACCCATAACATGTGAGACATTTGCTTTGTATGCAGTAACAGTCTTTTTTATGGACTGGCCTGGTAAGCATCCTGAACTGAATGCACTGGAAAAGCCTCCCCATGATTTCGAATGTCGACATCACTTCAGAACCCACCGTATAACTTCAGTACCTATACCAGTCTCGGGGCTTGAGTGACTATACGCTGCCTTTCATCCACAGACATTCACACACTTCAATCGAAGCGTTCCAAGTGCAGTTAAAGCCATCGTAAAAAGTAAGGGTGGTCACAACCAAATATTAGTGCCCATTAGCAAATGCCCGCAAAAAATTCATTACGTAATGTAAGTGCAGTCTGAATGCTAATTAAATGCTGTTATTTAAGGTAATCGTTAAGACTGTAGTTATGAATTTCTGTCCTCGACGAGACGCCACTTACCATAGCAATGACAATAAATGAGGAACTGGAGAGGTCGAAGTCAGAATGGACTACACAAAGGAAAATCGGTTAATTGGGAAATAAAAGGATCAAGCATAAGGCAAATGTTGAAACGAGCAATGCCAGTAATATGAATTTAATGTTGACAACATTTATTGTTACTTTACGGGTGATTTACTGCGTACTTTTTTCGCCTTTCTAAAACTTTGTTACAGCCTTTGTGTCACGGAATAGTTTGATGCATCTCTCCACGATTGTTTATACTACACAAGGCTTCATGTGTGTGTAACTAACGCTACCTTTATCCGTTGGAAACCTGCTTGCTGTAGGCAAGACCTTCGTCTCCCCTCTTTCTAGTCTCCCGCACACCACCCCAACCCGCACACACCAGAGCACTCTCACATTTCGTTAGATTACCTAGCTGAAGATTCGTTGATGACTCCGGATGTATGCTGTCAAGTGATCAATTCCTTACGTCATGCTGCGGCATATTTTTTCCCCAAATCTATTCAGTACCTCCTCATCAGTTGTTAGAAATCCAATTGTCAGAATCCTGTGATCGAACCATATTTCCAATACTTCTGTTCTCTTCTTTGTTGACCGTTTATCGTCCACGTTTAGTGTTACCAGCAGTCTGCCAGTACTATAAGTTTATGTGGGGAATTAAAACAAACGGATTTCAATGTTCTAGCAGCTTCTCGAGATTCATTGTGCTCCACAACAACCCAGGGAATCACCCCGTTTTGGGTTTAGGCTTCAAAGACTAGCAGTACTCTTTCGACAGGACTAGAAACGTACACCTACATTCTTGATTCTATGAATCCGACCTTCTCCGTTTTGGACAAGTGTTTCTAGGAGTCGTAATTTAGAACCATCCAAGCCTTTTCGTGTGGCTGCGGTGTGCGTTTCCGTCGAGGCAAAATGGTGGCTTTGCTGCTGAGACCAGGTAGCTACTTACCTGTCCTTGTGCATATTGAAGAAATATGGAAATAGAATTGTTAAGCGACATATAACGACATGTAACGGAAACGTCATAGCATTTAAATATCAAAGATATGTCTAGCTGTTTTCACATAAACAATTGGTCATAGATCTTCTTCGGAGAGAACTCATTTAATAAGGAGCAATAAATTTGTTGTGACTTGGCAAGACAGCCAAGCCACTGTGAGGTAGCCGAAAGGCACGCGTTTAAGCTCACGCAGGCTGGCGTGAGGCCTGGAACAGTTAAAGGAGCTGAGTCGAGCAAATAATGTACGTAGCTTCTGGAATACTTAACTTTAATCCATAATTGGTGAACATTGGTCTGACGGTACATGCATCACAAGATAAAAAGCAAATGATAATGGCGCCTTGCTAGGTCGTAGCAAATGACGTAGCTGAAGGCTATGCTAACTATCGTCTCGACAAATGAGAGCGTAATTTGTCAGTGAACCATCGCTAGCAAAGTCGGCTGTACAACTGGGGCGAGTGCTAGGAAGTCTCTCTAGACCTGCCGTGTGGCGGCGCTCGGTCTGCAATCACTGATAGTGCGACACGCGGGTCCGACGTATACTAACGGACCGCGGCCGTTTTAAAAGCTACCACCTAGCAAGTGTGGTGTCTGGCGGTGACACCACATTCCTCCCCCGCAAATCGGCGGATGGTCGTGGCATAAGGCTTCCGCCCACTGTGGGGAGGACCCCATGGTGACGCTTGTGACGAGGTGGGGATCCTAACAACAGGCGAGGCTGTGCCACCCGCACCATGCCATTCGGTCCGAGGGGAGCTAGGAAACACCTGAAAACCTAGTCCAGGGTGCACGCCAACTTGCGGTGTATGATTCCACAGAGAGACAGGAGGGGCCGAACGGTCGACCTCCATCGGGTCGGGGCACCCGACAGGCGAAGATGCCATATGGTCCGGAGCGGGCTAGAAGTCCATGGCGGAGGACAACTGGTCACGGGAAGCGATCGGCGGCGCGTGAACCAGGGAGGCACCCGGCGGTTGCAGCGATGCGTCCACTGCGGGCGTCGCCGGCGGGAGAACAGGCAGCGGCGGCGGCGCGTCGCCATGGGGAACATGGAAGGCAGCGTCGGTAACACATGAGGCTGAGGCGAGCCAGTAGATGGGTCCCCAGGGCGCTGACCGGACGGCACCGTCGCTGAAAGCAGACGGGGAGCTGCAGATCCCGTGCGAAGACAGAAGTGCAACTGAATGAGATGCCGACGCGCCTCACCAGAGGCCCCCAAAACCAGATACATAGCACGGCCGAGGCAGCGAAGAATGCGCCCTTCGAGCCAACGCCGTGAACCTCGATAGTTGCGATAGTATACAATGTCGCCTGGGGCAAAAGCAGGTGTCTGCCGCTGCACAGGAACCTGATGCGGCGGATGTAGCAAAGACATCAAGGTTCTATGAGGGCGACTGTGAAGCAACTCAGCCGGCGCGCGACCATCTCGAGGCTGAGAGCGATACGAGGACAAAAAGAGCAATAATGCGTCCTCCCGAGAATGCGACTCTTTCAACTTCAACATCTGTGACTTGAAAGTCCTGACCAATCGTTCAGCGGCACCGTTGGACTGTGGCGAAAACGGCGCGGACGTCTGATGTTGAATACCATTGGCCTTGCAGAATGACTGAAATTCTGCGGACATGAATTGTGGGCCGTTGTCGGAAACAATAGTCTGTGGAAGACCTTCAGTGCAAAAGATAGGAGATAACGCTTGGATGGTGGCAGATGACGTCGTGGAAGACATCCGGACTACAAAAGGAAAATTACTGAAGGAATCTACCACAACCAACCATCGAGCATTCCTGAATGGACCAGCAAAATCTATGTGTAAGCGTTGCCAAGGGGACGTGGCTTTTGGCCATGCAAAGAAATTCTGCGGTGGTGCGGATTGTTGTTCGGCACACGCTATGCAAGAAGAGCACATATGCGTAATCGCAGCATCGATTCCGAACCAAGTACAGTGCTGACGAGCAATTTGTTTCGTTCTCACTATACCCCAATGTCCTTGGTGGAGAAGCTGTAAGACAGAGGACTGTAACGAACGTGGGACCACGACCCTGGACTGATCATTATCAGAACGCTACAGCAAAACACCACGTCGTACAAAAAGTCACTCCTTGTGAGCAGAAAATCGGCGAACCAACGGATCCTCGATCCGTGACTTTGACAAGGGCCACTGCGTAGCAACAAAACGCAGAACGGAAGAAAGGGCAGGGTCTGCAGCTGTGGCTGTAGCTACACGACGAAAATCAATCGGAAACGATTCGACCACGACATCGGTTTCCGAATCAATGAACAGGCAAGCAACCCGTATCCGTGCTTAGCAGTGGACCGATACAAGATATCGTAGCGGTACTGCGAGAGGAAAATAGACCAGCGAATGAATTTCTGCGCTGTACGTGGAGGTACAGGCTTGGACGGCTGAAAAAGCGATGTCAAAGGTTTCTGGTCTGTGATGATGGTAAAGCGACGACCATACAAGAAATCATGAAACTTTGTAACACTAAATACGAGAGCTAAAGCTTCTTTCTCTATATGGGAATAATTTCTTTGCGCAGACGAGAGCAATTTGGACGCAAAGGCAATAGGGCGATCGTTTGAACCATCTTTGTGAGCAGGCACAGCACCGATCCCGAAATCCGATGCATCTACCATCAACAAAAGCGGTTTCTGGGGATCGAATGGCGTAAGGCAAGTATTAGAAAGCAACGCCGATTTCAACTGGCGAAAGGCGCGTTCGCATTCCGTCGTCCAGACGAACGGAACACCTTTACGGCGTAAGCGATGAAGCGGAGCTGGAATGGAAGAGGCGTGGCGCACATATTTCTTTCCCAGCACACTCTGTAGCTGCTTCAAATTCTGCGGCGAAGGCCAGTCTTGTATGGCACGGAAGTGCTCTGGACTGGGATGTATGCCTTGGGCATTGAGTACATGTCCCAGATAGGGTAAGTCACGGGCAAATTACACACATTTGTCCTTCCGCAAGTGAAGACCATTTTGTCGCAACACCTGAAATAATGTTCTGAGATTGGCTAAATATTCTTCTTCCGTCTTTCCGGAGATCACAATATCGTCCAGATAGTTTGCTGCAGTAGGGACCGACGCACGGTTTGCAGATATTGCGGAAACAATGCAGGGGCGGATGCACACCCGAATGGCAGTCTTTTGAATCGATACAAACCAAGATGCATGTAAACCACCAAAACGCGCTGAGATTATGCGTCCACTGGTATTTGCAAGTACGCATCTGCTAGGTCCAACTTCGAAAAATATGTAACCGGGCACAGTTTGTCAAAAAGATCTTCAGGGTGGGGTACAGGAAAAGTTGAAATCACTAGTTGTGGATTCACTGTAGCTTTGAAGTCCACACAAAGTCTCAATGTTCCTGAAGGTTTTGGCAATATTACTAAGGGTGAAGCCCAGAGGGAAGCCTGCTCACGTTCAAACACACCTTGTGATTCCAAATCGTGTAATGTTCTAGCGACCTCCTCACGCAATGCGTGGGGAACATTGCGCGCTCGGAAAAATTTCGGTTGCGCGTTTACTTTCAGTTCCAAATGTGCTTTATAGTTCTTAGCGCAACCAAGGCCCGGTGCAAAAATGTCTGCAAATTCTTCACATAGACGAGAAACACTGGCTGAAGGTACAGTCTGGTTCACTGATAGGACCTGATTGACCATAGACAAGTTAAACAACGGAAATAAATCTAAACCAAACAAGTTCACTGCAGAACAAGAACGAAGGACGTAAAATGACACAAGTTTTGTTTGTCCCTTGCATGTTGCACGAAGGCTGCACTGTCCTAACACAGGGATCTTGTGACCTGAATATGCAGTTAGCTTAACATTTGCGGCACGCAACAGAGGTGTGCCCAGTTGTTTGTACGTGTCGTGATTGATCAGAGAAACAGCAGCTCCGGTATCGAGCTGGAATGGGATCACGGTGCCATTAATGTCCAAGTCTACAAAGAGTTTATTGTCCTGCTGGCGACAAGATCGACTGTCTCGTGCAACGTGAACAGGCACTTGTACAGAAGCACTTGCTACCTGACGTGATTTCCTGTGACGTCGACGCACACTATTTGTGGGACGAACACAGTCACTGTTAGAGAGAGTGGCACTGGGCGGAGTGGAATTAACTACATGAATTTCCATGGGCGAAGGTTCACGAGCCTGAGTATTCTTGGTTCGACTCCGATTCCGGCGCGAAGCAAAGGGCCAGGAATGGTTGTGAGTGTCCGTTTGGAGCTTTTTCTGGCAAACACTTTGAACATGTCCTTTTTTATTACAGAAAAAGCAAATAGCTTGGCGTGACGGGCAATTCTCACGCGAATGTCTGGTAGCACATTGCGGGCATGATCTTAGCACTGCATTTGCCTGCTTGCACGGCACACTTACCGGAGAGCTTGGCGGCAGCTGCGCGGATGGGCGCGAAGGCTGTTTACTGTTCCGTGCAGCTCGCCCGGCGGGCTGGTTAATGTGACACATGGCTGGCGAAGTTTCAAACGATTCCTGAGCAAAGTCATGTGTGTCTTGCCTATCCAATATGTCTATCACTTGTTGAAGGGAGGGATTGACTAGTTTCAAAATCTGTTCCCTTATACGAACATCAGAAACGTTCTGTGCAATTGCATCACGTACCATTGTATCTGAATAAGGGAGTCCACATTCACACTCAAAAGCACAATCCCTAGTAAGGCCTTGCAAAGTGGCAACCCACTCCCTATTAGTTTGACCGGCCGTACGTTTTGTACGAAAGAACGTATGCCTTTTTGCAACCACATTGACTGATTCTTTGAAATATGCATCTAATGCAGACAAAATTTCTTTGTAGGACAGAGTTGCTACGTCGCTTTGGGGAAATAATTTCACTATCACACGATATGTGTGCACCCCGTCGGATGCTAACAAAAAAGGCTGCTGCTCATTACCTTGAATTCTGTAGCGGCGAGATGGAATCCAAATTGGCGTGACCACTCCGTCCAGCTTTCCAGGGCCGCATCAAAAGGATGAAAAGGTAGTGCAACTGCATGTTGTGGCTGCGGTAGCGGTGGAGCGGCGGCGGCCGCATCGTTTTGCATTGCACGTTGACCCTGGATGAGCTGTCCAAGGGCATCCAATAAGGCCTGCGCCTGCTGATTCAGCAAGCGATAAAATTCGGACAGTACATCTGGAGAATGTGGCGAAGCCATGACACAAGTAATTTAAGCAAGTATATAGTTAGGAACGAAATATCCTCGGCGCCATGTGATGTGTTGGCAGAAGAGCCAACACCGTGTTGCTACAGGAGGCCGAAATGCACGCTTTTAAGCTCACGTAGATTGCCGTGAGGTCTGGAACAAGGTAAAGTATTTATCCTATAAGGAAAAGAATGTAGTTCTTGGAATACTTAACTTTAATCCACAATTGGAGAACATCGCTCTTGTTTAGACATTATGAAACTGAATATAAACTGGTAATGGCGCCTTGCTAGGTCGTAGCAAATGACGTAGCTGAAGGCTAAGCTAACTATCGTCTCGGAAAATGAGAGCGTATTTGTCAGTGTAGCTTCGCTAGCAAAGTCGGCTGTACAACTGGGGCGAGTGCCAGGACGTCTCTCTAGACCGGCCGTGTGGTGGCGCTCGGTCTGCAATCACTGACAGTGGCGACACGCGGGTCCGTCGTATACTAACGGACCGCGGCCGATTTAAAGGCTACCACCTAGCAAGTGTGGTGTCTGGCGGTGGAACCACAGAATGTACTCCGAATTCATTAGACAACAGTGTAGCTACGCTGTTATCGTTCCTTCACACGACGGATATATTATAGTTTGTGTCCTCCCTGCATTCATAAAATCCTGTGGGTAGCTTTTTGCAGGACTTGACTTCCACTAGTGGATATTTGCCTGATCCATTTTCATTAACGTTTCCAGTAATTTTCTAATTCTTTCCTTGAAAAGTAGTTGGTAATATTGGGATGTAAAAAAATTTTCACAGTACGAAGGAAACGGTCAGTATGGATTTTCCTTCTTTACTGTATATGTCAGTTAGGATGTTCTCTATGGCCTCTGTCTCATGCTTCAGATCATCCCCCACACACGTCACTTAGCAAATAGAATCCTGAACGAGTGCTGCGGCCAGTATTTTGAATCCAAAACGGATCGGATTCCCCTAAATATGCAAATTACTTCCATGATATCGAAATTAGGTTATCACTCTTCATCAGTACTGAAGTTTCTCTCAATGGGAGCATACGCGAGAGATTTTTTGTTAATGAGTCGAACAATAGCAGTATTTTAGCCAATCTGTCACCTTTGATGAAGTTGTTATCTGCGACGTGAAAATACATTAACGTCTCTTCGAATTGTCGCATCGATTTTGCCACTATAACATTGTGAGTAACTTCGTTAGCCTCCCAGTACTCCCGACGACTAGTTAAAAGCGCGTAGCAGCTGAGAATCAATATACGTAGAAAATAGTATATTTCACTCTCCGAAAAACATAAACTCGTGTTATATTTTTAACGACGTACATTACCATGTGTCTTACAATGAGTTGTATGACGTCTTCGTTGAAATTTATCTGACAGAGTTCGATTGGATCACTACATTTATTGAGTGTAAGCTCCACTCGTCGAGGTGGTAGTGACATTTCATCCTACTGGGCAAGCAAATGACTCTTTATCCATTTACATCGACTGACGCTGGGCTGCTTCCATGTCGCAAAGGGCCACCATAACCATTTTAGCCCCTATAGATTGACCAGCTGAGCGAGACTGTTCATCAAGGCGTAAATGCCACCCCGTGATCTGCATAAACTGGTCCCAGATGTAGTTGGAATAGGTTCACAAAATAGATAAGTACTAGTAGGACTGACGTCATTGATGGCTATGTCATTATCATCGTTTTCTCTTCGTAGTACTTTAATCTCGACTGGAGCTAGTAATAGATTTCGGTTTAACCTATATGTGCAGGCGCAGTTCCCTCTTCTCTGTTGTCGGTAGATAATGCTAAGCCTCCGCAATGTTGGTTCATGTAAACATCGATCCTCTGGACATTTTCATCTACATACTCTATTAATTCGGCTATTTCGTTAGTAGTAAGCATGTGCTGCGACATCAAAAAAAAAATAGTAAGACGTGAAGCACAATATATTCCAAGTGGATTGTTATAGGCTCATAAAAATATTTCAGTTGATTACAATTAGAGAAATAAATTTTACGAGAATAACTTGAATTTACAGACTTTTTCAAAAAATGAATCTGTACAAACCTGCACTAACAACTATTACCCCGAAAATATTCATATACTCAGTCGGGACAAGGGCGAAAATAATAAGACGTGAAGCACAATATATTCCAAGGGGATTGTTATAGGCTCATAAAAATATTTCAGTTGATTACAATTAGAAAAATAAATTTTACGAGTATAATTTGAATTTACAGACTTTTTCAAAAAATGAATCTGTACAAACCTGCACTAACAACTACTACCCCGAAAATATTCATATACTCAGTCGGGACAAGGGCGTATTTGCATCACGTGCGTGGCGTAGGAAATTAGGTCGCACACAGCTACGCCCCATATGCTTATTTTCTACTTCTGTGGCAGTAAAGGCCTGCCGAATACTCGGTGCTAACCGATGGCTCACGTTTGTGCAGGTCAGCATGAGTCTAGGCGACTTTATGACGTCATAACAGGGTGGGCTTGACCCTGTGGGCATATATGGTACATATTCAAATAATTGACGGTCAGTATGTTCCAGAACAGTGGAGGCAACACTGAGTGAACTTATTACTTTAGTAACTGTAACATATAGACATCTATAGTAACTGTCATTTCAGTTGCATATCAGACGGTAATACCTCTTAAGGAATTATCTGTAGAATTAATGTAATCTGCACAAAGTTGAACTCTGCGCCTGCGTGGGGCTAATGAGGAAAAGGTGCTTCGTATATGAAACTGGGGAGACTGACCGGAGTGTGGCTTCAATGTTACGCTTTTTAGAATGAAATTTTCACTCTGCAGCGGAGTGTGCGCTGATGTGAAACTTCCTGGCAGATTAAAACTGTGTGCCGCACCGAGACTCGAACTCGGGACCTTTGCCTTTCGCGCGCTAGTGCTCCAGCAACTGAGCTACCCAAGCACGACTTGGTTAGCTCAGTTGGTAGAGCACTTGCTCGAAAGGCAAAGGTCCCAAGTTCGAGTCTCGGTCTGGCACACAGCTTTAATCTGCCTGGAAGTTTGTTATGGTTTTTGTTTACATTTTGTGCTTGTTTCGAAGGAAAAGTGAGGCAGTGTAGCAGGGTTGGTACTCGTAGTTGCATGTTAGTGTATATGCTTGCTCAAGGAGTAAGGTGAAGTAAGTTGACCTCAGTTAGATTTGTTGCTCAAAAGATGCACCCACACCCCTATGCAATTTTTACGTATTCAGCACTAAAGTTCGTTACCACTACTGTCATTCAAACCAGGTGGACAGTGTAATACCGCGACATTCACTGGGCACCTATAGCATTCTGGTCATACAGATATTACTATAAGATACTGGCAGCTATTGCTATATAATCGCTACTGAAGCTTAACCAAATGCAGCGAAAAGTGCCTTATGAATGAGAACTTCCATATGTAGTACGCCTAACACTGAGATCCAAAATAACAAACAACCACTGACGAAACGAGGAAAGGGCAGAGCCGTACTTATTTCCTCGAGTTTATGTAATTTCGTAGTAATTAATTGCAGGCAGTTGCACAATAACGGCTCCTTTCTTCTATAAGAATATTTTTATGGGTATTATCGGAGTTTGATTGCATTAACACTAGATTATGTTATGCAATGCTCCATTCTAAGTTTAATTTGATTATGACCGGAATGTTAATTTGATTTGCAGTCGATATTCTGGCAGCTTACGGAATGGCATTTGAACTGTTCTACAAGTTTTGTTGCTTGTCGCTTGAATTCTGGAAAGAACTGTAACATATGATGTGCAGATATCCAAAAAGATCTTCACTTCTGTAAAGGGTACTCTCCGTTGCAGCATGTTCCCCATTCCGTAATTAGTAAAATAATGTAAAGGTCATTCTTCTAAAACACTCGACAAGTCGTTAAATAAGAATATGCGAGTAATAGTAATGTATGGACGTAAACAGCCTGTTGGACGAAATTATGTAGAACCGCCTCGTTTTTGCAGCCTTTCTGATTAAGACTGCGGTAAGATTCTCACGTCATATTACGCTTCAGAATCCTAAAATTTTTATTTTCTTTCTTCATACTAAAACAAGGGAAAATGAATTGTATGCTTCTGAAAGAAGTTATTTACTTATGTACTAGTACCGAGTAAAGAAAAGATCCATAGTTCTTTTTCTATGACATGGTAGATTTTGTTATACCCCATCTTACTCTTTGATGTGAGCAAAAGCGAGTGGACAGTTCAGTTTATCTCCGATTACTGCTCTAACGACTGAAGATTTGATATAGGTACTAGTTGCTCCGTTGGAACTGTTATTAGGGTTTGACGTTGGCTATTCAACAAACGTGCAGATAGTGACGTCCCCACACGGCATTTAGATCCAAGGCGATATCTTTCTGTTCATATAGTAGCATCTGTTGCAGTTTCGTTCGGTCAGTCAGTATAACCTTAATGGGTGCTGTAAGTTGCTGCACTTATCCCGAGTCGGACCTCAGGAGCACAGTATTTATGGTGAATTTATTTTAGACGTAAAACGTCATTTAATAGTTTAGTTAACGTAACATGCAGGACACAGAGTTTAGTACAAACTACTTCTGTACCTTGTCACAGGATCTAAATTATTCACAATGAAATTAAATACAGTAGCTACACTCCTGGAAATTGAAATAAGAACACCGTGAATTCATTGTCCCAGGAAGGGGAAACTTTATTGACACATTCCTGGGGTCAGATACATCACATGATCACACTGACAGAACCACAGGCACATAGACACAGGCAACAGAGCATGCACAATGTCGGCACTAGTACAGTGTATATCCACCTTTCGCAGCAATGCAGGCTGCTATTCTCCCATGGAGACGATCGTAGAGATGCTGGATGTAGTCCTGTGGAACGGCTTGCCATGCCATTTCCACCTGGCGCCTCAGTTGGACCAGCGTTCGTGCTGGACGTGAAGACCGCGTGAGACGACGCTTCATCCAGTACCAAACATGCTCAATGGGGGACAGATCCGGAGATCTTGCTGGCCAGGGTAGTTGACTTACACCTTCTAGAGCACGTTGGGTGGCACGGGATACGTGCGGACGTGCATTGTCCTGTTGGAACAGCAAGTTCCCTTGCCGGTCTAGGAATGGTAGGACGATGGGTTCGATGACGGTTTGGATGTACCGTGCACTATTCAGTGTCCCCTCGACGATCACCAGTGGTGTACGGCCAGTGTAGGAGATCGCTCCCCACACCATGATGCCGGGTGTTGGCCCTGTGTGCCTCGATCGTATGCAGTCCTGATTGTGGCGCTCACCTGCACGGCGCCAAACACGCATACGACCATCATTTGCACCAAGGCAGAAGCGACTCTCATCGCTGAAGACGACACGTCTCCATTCGTCCCTCCATTCACGCCTGTCGCGACACCACTGGAGGCGGGCTGCACGATGTTGGGGCGTGAGCGGAAGACGGCCTAACGGTGTGCGGGACCGTAGCCCAGCTTCATGGAGACGGTTGCGAATGGTCCTCGCCGATACCCCAGGAGCAACAGTGTCCCTAATTTGCTGGGAAGTGGCGGTGCGGTCCCCTACGGCACTGCGTAGGATCCTACGGTCTTGGCGTGCATCCGTGCGTCGCTGCGGTCCGGTCCCAGGTCGACGGGCACGTGCACTTTCCGCCGACCACTGGCGACAACATCGATGTACTGTGGAGACCTCACGCCCCACGTGTTGGGCAATTCGGCGGTACGTCCACCCGGCCTCCGGCATGCCCACTATACGCCCTCGCTCAAAGTCCGTCTACTGCACATACGGTTCACGTCCACGCTGTCGCGGCATGCTACCGGTGTTAAAGACTGCGATGGAGCTCCGTATGCCACGGCAAACTGGCTGACACCGACGGCGGCGGTGCACAAATGCTGCGCAGCTAGCGCCATTCGACGGCCAACACCGCGGTTCCTGGTGTGTCCGCTGTGCCGTGCGTGTGATCATTGCTTGTACAGCCCTCTCGCAGTGTCCGGAGCAAGTATGGTGGGTCTGACACACCGGTGTCAATGTGTTCTTTTTTCCATTTCCAGGAGTGTATGTTTGCTTGCCTGTTATAGCTTAATGGTATTTATTAATACACTGTGCAAACATGAACAAACACACACACATACACAAACACAATCGTTGTGTACTTCGCGGTAGAGAACCATTGTCTGTTCGACAACAAATGCACCAATCCATTCCTTAGCTGCCATTAAATGATCGATACTTCCTAGTTTCTATATGGTGCAAGAACTGTGAGAAGGAGACTGAAAGATAACGGACGTATGTTACGATGAGGTGCTTAATGCAACGCTTGACTGGTTATCTGAATATTTACTGCATGGCTTTTACCGAAGAGTATATCTCTAATAACCGACCCATCCACCATCATTACGTATAATTTTTCAAAGGTACACTGTCACGGATTCCGCTAAGTGCATTATTTCGCTACACGGATTTTCTATATTCGCCGGAATGTCACTTGCGTTTGTAGCTCCACGTAGTAATGAGGTCAATATCTCCTCCCACATATTCTCTTTCAGTTTTAGGTCCGGAGATCGTCGAACGAACACCATTAGCTTCATCCTGTCTTGATACTGAAACCCATTTTGGAGGGTTTTGATTCACTGGATATATCTGTTGCTCTGTAAATAAACTGTTGTTTAGTTTTTTCAACTATTTGTATTTAGAAATGAATTTAGAACTGCCACACTATATTGTTACTAATTAAAGCATTTAAGAATTCGTGGCCCGTCGCAACAGAGGGATCTAGATTCAACAGTCCGATTAGGAACGTGATATACTGAGTTCATCATATGACGAGAGTCATAGCCTGCTGAGAGCACCATTAAGAGCATTCAGCTGAATCGGATAGAATGATGCTATATCGAACTGAGAAATATAAATCATTGGACAGTTTCAACTTCTTGGTTGCAACAGTGGTGTACAAACACATCTCGAAGGGGTAAAATGCCGAACTGTACAAGAAAATTTGAAGAATATGGTGTAGTAGTTGCGAATACAGGAAAGAAACATGACAACGCATGTGCTGTATAAACATTATGAAAGAGGAAGAGTTATTAACTCCAGAAAATTACGAGTACGAAATTAATGTTAGCGAGGCAAAAGACTAAAAGAGATCAAGATAAATGTAAAAGCATTGGGTACTAAAGTTAATCAAGCCAAGCTGCTCAACTGTTTCTGGAGTAGTCCTATATTTATAACAAATGCTTTACAAATGTGAATAGAATAACGGAAATAATAAAACAAGTATTCATGGTTAAGAAATTCAAACAGTTCACTTGATCAGAGAAAATACCTAGCTCCACCGGAAAATCAACTATTTGCGATTTAGATATGCATCAATCCTGCGGATTAAACAGAAAAGCGGCTTGAAGTAACCGCAATTTACTTGGAGAGGAGAACGAAGAGGACAATCTACATTAGAAAAGTAAAAAACCTAAAAGCACTGCAAAGTACAAGGGAGGCAAATGGACAAAATGTAAATAAAGAAGATGCTATTCATTCGACACACCTTCGCACACACCACCCTCATCATCAACCGTACTTAGGGAAATGTAATATTTACCACATCAGAGAAAGTACACGGGTCCGACTAGAAATCAACTACATGCGATATACATCTGTGTGAACCCTGAGGAATCAAACAGAGAACTGGCTGAAGTAGCAATATTTCACATGCAGAGGACAAAGAAGAGAACAGTCTAGGTGAAAACAGTAAAAAATGAGAAATACCTTCAAGGAACAAAGAAGGCAAATGGGGACAATAAAATAAGGGAACGCGCATTCGTTCGATACACGTTCAGACACATTACCCTCCTAATCAATGTATTTAGGAGCTATGTATGAGGCTATAAGATGTGAGGCCAACAGAGGAAACCATTTTTTGGATATCATGGCCAGAACAAAACGCAATAAATATACTGGGGACATCAGCAGAATACCAAACGACAGAGTAAAAAATTATACTACCTTCAATATATCTGTCTACAAAAGAGTCAGAAATCCGAAGTACGTGTTCTTTAGCGTACTATCATTTGCCGAAAACCTCGTTCCGAAATCTGCAACCGTTCACGACATTAAAAGGGAGTTATGCCTTACGTGACTCAGACTGAATAGAAGTCACACTCTGATTCACAGGCCTTTGATATAAATTAAATTCTAAAGACAATAAAATGCCGTCCAGTAAATGGGTTGGGTTGGATTGTTTGGGGCAGCAGAACAGACAGACAGGTCATCGGTCTGATCGGCTTAGGGAAGAACGGCGAAGGTAGTCCATCCCGGCATTTGCCTTGAGCGATTTTAGGGGAATCACGGAAAACCTAAATGAGAATGGCCGGACGCGTCCAGTGAATGTTTTGTACTGAGTAATAGACGACGGACTTCCTGGCCTGGACTAACTTTTCGTACTACATTCGACAAATTTTTACAAGTAACTGTGATGAAAAATTATGAAGTATCTGTGCCTAATAAGTGATAGTGATTTGAGGAACTGCTTTCTCGACTGCAAGAAGGTTATTTTACATATAAGTTACAATTTCTCCTTTCACCTACGTTTTGTGAAATCTGCTTCTTTCTACCTTTGCCTCTAGTACAGATGTGTGGGAATTTTCGCCTCATTCGCTGTGACTGATTTGATTTTGAACAGCTTTTTGTGTTCACATTTTTTGTCATAGCGCGTGGTTTCCTCCACAGTATGCTCTCTTCACTGAACTTTAATTATTCGTAGCCTACGAAGTCTCCTTCTAGATGTTCACGTTTGCAGTCAATGCTGTGTTGTTGTCTCTTCATTCCTATCTTTTGGTGACAGGGTCAAAGACGGAGACCGCAAGAAAAATATTTTCGCAATCTATAATTATAAAAGAAGGTCCCTTCCCTAGCCATAGTGTTAGCAGTATAAACACTGCGGAGTCTCGAAAAATATAGATCGCATCTGCTGATGCAATTTTAAATTTTAAGAACGCTTAAGACAGAGAAACAAATGTAAGATTGTCAGTTATTGATGTATCATTTTTAGTTTTCACTCGGTGCATGTGAGTTTTGTCAGTAACTGCGCTCCAGTTTGTAAATTTAGTTACAGGCATATCAGTGAAACTCACAAGGTAACATTCCGAAGCGTATATTAACGATCTTGTTGAAACTTGGCGGGTGTGTAGTGGGGGAAAAATAATGCAATACATATTTTTTTGTTTTGGCATATGGGTCAGACACACTCCTGAAAGTTGGTTTGGAGTGTTAGGTTTACAGCAGATAACTTTGAAAACACGAAACATAAAAAATATGTTTCAAAAAGTACAAATTTACATAACGTTCTTGAAAACTGTATAATCAATTTTACCCTGTCCCACACCATTAAAGAAGGGCGGGGCTTAAGAGAAAGCGTGTAGGCTATCCCGTTCCCCTGTAGCGTACTCTTAACCAAAGATTAACACAGTGCTTTCTTCTGCGGTTAGTCTTACCGTGGATTGTTCATCACAGAAAGCTCATTCATCTTTATTTTGTACTGCAAATCTAGACAGAGCATATTGCTTAAAATATAAGCTCCATGTCAGTCAGAGGAGGGGGTCTGAAGGTCTAACGGTGCCGATCTACCGCCGTGTCATTCCTCAGCCAATAGGTGTCAATTGAAGCCGATCAGGGGGGAATGTGGACAATACAGCACTCTCTGGCCGTTGTCAGTTTTCGTGATTGGAGCCGCTACTTACCAATCATGTAGTTCGCGATTTGCCTCATAGCACACTATAATCCATGATGTGTATCTAAAACTCATTGATAGGTTCCATACAAACCGATCGTTTTTCATCGCTGTGGACGGGAGACGCTCCTTAAGAATTTCTCTGAAGGCGAGAATCCCACAAGGCACCGTACGCGCACAAATTCTGTTCGACAAACAGATAAACGGCAGCCCCCTGTCGCCCCCCCCCCCCCCCCCTAGAACTGCAAAAATGGTGCTCGAGAAAGCGATCTTCACGAGTGGTAGACCGTGCCAGTCTAACGTAGCACGCCTAGAAATCCTGCTAGTTTCTTTAGGAGGACCACGTGGGGTAGTTGTGCTGTCTGGGGCATCTTATCAATGTTCACGAAGCTCCACCACGTCGGACATTCGAGTCGCCCTCGGGTGTGGGTGAGTATGTTGTCCTTAACATAAGTTGGTTTCAGTAAGATTAAGTATTGCATAAGCCTAGGGACCGATGACCTCAGCTGTTTGGTTCCATAGTCCCTACCATAAATTTCCAGATATTATACGAGACTGGTGCATCATAATAAAATGACGCATAGCCATGGCAACACTGCAGAATTCTACTTTTCCAGAAAGCGAACATTTCATGGGGAGTGCTTTTCATTGCTCGTCTAGGAATTATCTTAGAGACACCACGTCAAATAACTGGGCGTGACAGTCGACAAAAAGAGGTCATTCCACTTACACAATGGGGAGAAGAGGGTCAAGGCAACAACCCAGCTGACCCCCTGTTGTTCTTTTTCCTTACCATGTATCTAAATATGGCAACAGAACACACCCTTTACAAGACAACAGTTGCATCAGTACTAATTTTTGGCTGTGTATCTTGGGGTGTAACTTGCAGATCCAAACTCCAAAAGTTGAAAGTAGTGCAGAAGAGATGGCTGAGGTGCATTCTCGACGTCTCCCTGTGGACACTCATCGTGAGCTTCACGATGCTGCTGAAACACAGTACCTGATAGACAGACTTGTAAAATTAGACGAATTTTTCTACAATATGTTAGATTTAAAAATGGGCGACACTACACATTTAAGGGACCTAGGACTAGTAACACCAAAAAACTGACACAGACAAAGAGTATCACGACTCCAGATTGAGATTTTCACTCTGCAGCGGAGTGTGCGCTGATATCAAACTTCCTGGATGATTAAAACTGTGTGCCCGAGCGACACTCGAACTCGGGACCTTTGCTTTACTAGCGAAAGTGCTCTACCAACTGAGCTACCCAAGCACGACTCACGCCGCGTCCTCACAGCTTCACTTCCGCCAGTACCTCGTCTCCTACCTTCCAAACTTCACAGAAGCTCTCCTGCGAACCTTGCAGAACTAGCACTCCTGGAGGAAAGGATATAGCGGAGGCATGGCTTAGCTACAGCCTTCGGGTGTTTCCAGAATGAGATTTTCACTCTGCAGTGGAGTGTGCGCTGATATGAAACTTCCTGGCAGATTAAAACTGTGTGCCGGGCCGAGACTCGAACAAGGGACCTTTACCTTTCGCGGGCAAGTGCTCTACCAACTGAGCTACCCAAGCTCGACTCACGCCCCGTTCATATCAGCTCACACTCCGCTGTAGAGTGAAAATCTCATTCTGAAAACATCCCCAAGACTGTGGCTAAGTCATATCTCCACCATATCCTGTCTTCCAGGAGTGCTAGTTCGGCAAGGTTCGCAGGAGAGCTTTTGTGAAGTTTGGAAAGTAGGAGACGACGTACTGGCGGAATTAAAGCTGTGAGGACGGGGCGTGAGTCGTGCTTGGGTAGCTCAGTTGGTAGAGCAACTGCCCGCGAAAGGCAAAAGTCCAGAGTTCGAGACTCGGTACGGCACAAAGTTTTAATCTTCCAGGAAGTTTCAGTATTACGACTGTTAATTGAGGACCGAGTAGTCCGAACTAGCAGTGAATATGCACTATAACTGCTTCGTAAATGTCGGCGATAATCAGATTACGATCATACGCCTAGGTGAACCGTACAAGAAGTCTTGTGAAGTCAGTGGTTACGACGAACGAACGAAAACATGCGGCAATATTAAGCCACGAGCGCCGCGCGGAATTAGGCAAGTGGTCTCGGGCGCTTCAGTCATGGACTGTGCGGTTGGTTCCGGCGGATGTTCGAGTCCTCCCTCGGGCATGGGTGTGTGTGTTTGTCCTTAGGATAATTCAGATTAAGTAGTGTGTAAGATTAGGGACTGATGACCTTAGCAGTTAAGTCCCATAAAATTTCACACACATTTGAAGATTTGAACATAAGCCACGAGTAAATGCTCCTTCATACTCCAATTGACTTGATGTATACATTTACGCATTTTAAATGCTAAAGTAATTAAATTAAGGCGTAGATCAACAAGCACGCCAGCTGTAGGGGAGACGCGCGTGGAGGGTTGCAGCCCAAACCCTCCACAACCGCCACCCACGTGACGGTACCGGCAACCTATTGACTGCTGTCAGTACGGCCACAGAGGCCGAACGGGTGAGAGGGGTTATCACGCACGCAGTGACAACCTCATACCAGGAGGAAAACAGTGCGTCAACCGCAGCACCTAACACCGAGTCCGCAAACACCCATCCTTTTCCACTCCTCACCAAAGATGGACAGTCTGTGGGCAGAGGCCCAAATTTTAACCGTAGTAGATCTCCAAAGCCAAGAGTTTCTGAATTGAAAATAAAGCGACAGCCACCAAGCATAAAAAATACGCAATTTTGTGGAGGTGGCTGTTTCTACCTTGACAGAGAAGGTTTTATTCGTGAGATAACTTTGGAATAACCTGACTATGCTCCCGGAGAACCCTTGTGTGTATAACTTGTATAGTAGCTCTTTATGCCATACTGAGTCGAAGGCTTTAGCTACATCAAGTAGCACTATCGCGCAGTAGCCTCTGTGGTTGAAGCCTTCTGTGGCTGCTTCCACTAGTCTCATGATCTGTTGTGGGGCGGAGTGCTTCTGTCGGATTCCGAATTGGAAATCCGGCAAAAGTCGCTCGTTGGTGATGTGGTCTCGTATGGAAAAAGCAGGAGGTGCTCATAGATCTTGTTGAGAGTTGGCAAGAGGCAAATCGTCCTGTAGTGCTGCGGGAATAAAGGGTCTTTTTTTTTAAAAAAAAAAAAACTTTATTAACACGATACATTACAACTTAATGAGAATACAGAAGATAACCCACCACCTTAATAATTAGTGGGTCTATGTATTATACTACTTCTAAATACAGCAAGTTCTACTTTTTTAGTATTTAACTGGCTAACTTATGGACAAGGTTAATCTGTTAGACTATCCTACTATTCTGTTATATTCTGCAGCGATTACAGGTGTGCCAGTTGGTATTACAAACCTACTATTGTAAGGCCTGCTCACTGAGCTAAACCCATGTGAGCGTGCCCCTGGCACTGGGCTGGCCAAGTCTGTTTTTTCGCTGCAGTCCCTGTTTGTTAGTGTTGTTAGTGTTCTAAATTTACTACTACTAATAATGATATTGGTTCTAAGTCTAAGTTGAGTGCAATTGTCGTAGCCTGGAGGGTGATGCACTCGCTGTCCTGGTCCAGTAGTGCGGCGGATTCCAGTCAAGGGAGACTGGCCTGCTCCGCACCCGGCAGTATGGCGAGTACATCTTGGTCTAATCCGGGTCGATATCATCTTTCTTGATTTCTTAGGAATTCTCGCAAAACCTTATGTGATACTTCGTTTGCCAATTTATTAAGGATACTAAAGGTATCGGCAAGTCGTATCAGGGCATAAGTGTCGTGATCTGGTAATTGCGATCGCAGGTCATGCGCCACATCATCATATAACGGGCAGTTATATATGATGTGTTCCGGTGTTCCATCCTGAACGCCACAGTCACACGCTGGTGTAGCTCTTTTACCAAACCGTTATAAGTATGTCGGATATGGTCCATGTCCCGTGAGAAAGTGCAATAGTCCCCTGCTTGGCTCGAAGTAGGTCATCCCAAGTCGTTCCTTGATGTTTGGCAGCAACTGAAAGACCCTCCTGCCAGCTTCTCCGTTCTCCCAAGATATTTGCCACAACTCTTCCCCTCTTATCTTTATGGCAGGTTTGTTTCCTACCTGAACCCCTAATATTTCCCTTGGCTCATCTATTTTACCCTTAGTCACCCAGTACCATGCGGCCTGTTCCCTTATTTTTATGTCTAACGGGCATAATCCCATTAACACCAATAGAGCCCCTCCAGGTGTCGTTCTGTAGGCACCTACAGACCGCATTATCATGTTTCTTTGCACCCTTCTCACGGCCATGGCCGGCATCACCCTCGTGAGCCTGTGGGCCCAGACCCCACACGCATAACCTACTATTGATGAAATGGTGCTGTTGTGATATAATTTGATGAGAGCAGGTGGCAGGTGGAATCTTTTATGACCAATGTTGATGAGGTTGTTTAAGGTTTCTATTGCGCGTAGTGTAATGGTTTCGATATGAGATGTGTAGTTCCATTTTTCATCAATTATTACTCCAAGGTATCGCGCTTCGCGACGCCGAAGAACTGGAATTCCATCAATTCTTACTGTGGGATTCCTAACCAGGCTGCCTTTTAAAAGAAGGTATGTTGACTTATTTGGTGCAACCTTCATTTTGGCTTGTTGACGCCATTCAGCAAGTATGTTGATTGCCCTTTCTCGGCTACGGCCGCCGACCAACAGGAGGAGGTCGTCCGCGTAGGCTATCACGTCTAGCACGTCCTCGCAGAGTTGTAGGTTTTCTAACAATAGCTCTACATTTACGTCCCAAAAGAGTGGCCCCAGTACGGAGCCCTGGGGACACCCCTTCGTAATGGTCTTGCTTATTCTGTCGCTAGGCGATGATAACCAGACGTCCCTGTCCATGCAATAGCTCCTGAGACAGCCGTAGAGGGGCCCTGGGCACTCCTTCTCACGCAGGCGGGAGAAGAGCGAGGGCCACCACAGGTTGTCAAAGGCGCCACTGATGTCCACCATGATGCCAACCACGTATTTGTGCGGGGCAGAGCCACAGACCTCAGCCGCCAGGGCGATTGCGTCAGACGCCGTTCGCCCTGGCCGAAAGCCGAATTGCCTATCGCTCATCCCACACAAAGTTCTGTGTGCAGTCAGTCTGTCAGCCAACAGCTTCTCCAACAGTTTCCCCATGATGTCTAGGAGACATATTGGTCTATAGGTCTTTGGCTCCATAGGATCTTTGTCCTTGCCCTTCTTAATGATGACCATATTTGCCCTTTTCCAGATCTTAGGGAATTTACCTGTCCTGAGACATTCATTGTATAACCCTGTAAGAGGTGCTATTAGCTGTGGGGCGAGGAACTGTACCACCTCCGCTACTATACCATCTGGCCCTGGTGCTTTCCCCTTTTTTAGCGATTTTATTTGTACAACAATTTCTTCTTCAGAGAAAGGGTACACCCGGGTGTTGTTGGTGTACTCCTGCTGGTCTGACCTACGGATTTGCTGCTGGGTCTCTGTTTCTCCGTCTTCCTCATCATCTGGAAGCAGAGTCCTCAGGAGGACCTCAGCGGTCTCTCGCCAGGACTCTGTAGTTCTTCCAGCCTCTCTGAGAGTGGAGAGGACCGCCGGGGACCTTATCTTCTCCCTGACCAACTTATAGGGAATTCCCCACGGGTCAGTTTCGAGTTGTCTAAGTACATAATCCTCCCAGCTACTCATTCTAACCTGTTTTAATTCCTTCTGGAATGCTTCCTTTGCTTCTCTATATTGCTGCAACCAGTATTGTTTTTCGGGCCAGATGGCACATCGCTGGTAATACCTCCTCGCCCGTCGGACAGACTGGCGCAGACGTTCGAGGTCAGCAGTCCATGGCGAGTGAGAGGCCGCTACGGCCCTTCTCCTAGTTGGAACAGCAGCTTTTACCGCCCTAACCACTGATCCCACCAGTTCCTCGGCGTACCTATCCACGTCCAGGTCACCCTCGGGCAATGGAGGAATACTACACTCTCGAGCCAGACGTTCCCAGTTGGTTTTATTATAGTTGTATTGTATTTCCCACCCCAGGTCCCAGCGGCACTCTTCTTGACTGAGTTGAAAAACAATTAAATTGTGGTCACTTGTGGTGACTTGGTCCTTAACTCACCAATTATGTATGTTACTGCTGATGTTGGATGTGGCCAGGGTGACGTCGATGTTGGTCCCTAAACCGCCTCCACCTGTATAGGTGGGGGGACTTCCTGGTTTGTTGGCCACAACAAGCTGCTGGGCCATGATAAACTCCTCAGCCTTTCCGCCATTTGCGTCTCTGGTGCCGCTGTACCATAGGGGGGATTTCGCATTAATATCTGCCGTGATAATGACCCTTTTGCCTTGTAATAACGTGGTAGTTTCCGCAAGATGATCTAGGTGGTCCTCAAAATTCCCACCGTACTGGAAGTACATATTTACTATGAAGACCAGGCCGAGAGGCGTTTGTAATTCCACCACGTTACAGTGGCTGTTTGACAACTGTGTTATTGTTGTTGCTCTTAGTCCTTTGTTTGTGATGATTACTACTGCTTGGGGTTCTTCCCCGTTGGAAATGACTTGCCAGGAGGCTGACATAAAGGGGATTTGCCCAGCTCGAGAGTATGGCTCCTGTAGACAGATTACGTCCAGTCTCAGCTCCTCCACTATTCTTCACAGCTCCTGCATGACAAGGCGACTATTGTGGGTGTTAATTTGTCCGATTACAACTTTTGGTGGCATTATGGGAAATATGTATGAAAATTACATTCGGGCCAAGGTTTTTTCCAGTTTGATGCAATCCGCCCATTGGCCAGGACAGACTGTGCGTATATTTCGTCTAGCACGAATTTTTCCCCTCTCCTTTCAAACACTTTTATAAGTAAATCACGCAGGGCTCCGAAATCAGTGGGGAGGTTCATTGACCTCAGCTGTATTCTGTCTACAGCCTCCATTGTGGAGAAAGTGACCCTTCTTCCGTATTTATGCCCTACGCGCACGACGTGCCGAAGTGCTGTAGTGAGGATGGCCGGCTGCTCCAGGCGGGAAAGCTGCATAGCGAATTCTAGGTTTGGGTAGATTCTCCTAGGGTCTACTCCTGTGGGTCTTAATGTTATTGTCTCCATTTGTGTGGTACTTGTAACAGAGCTATCCTGTAGAATTTCTTTAGGGGTGATGTCTTGTGTAGGGGTGGCGGTGTTTGTGTCTTGGAGTCTTGAGTCCTTAGGTGGCGTGCGGGTGCTTAGTGTTGTTGTGGGGGGTTGCCTTGTTGTTACTGATCGGGCGACAAAGTTTGCCGCTTCAGGGTTGAGTGTGGAAGTGACATGTGGAGGATCAGAATTAAAAGGGTCAAGCTGTCTGGTTGTGTCTTTTGTGGGAGTTTTTTGCTTGTCTGCTTCATCTGCTAGTTCTGTTTGTGTACTTACGCTTCTCATAGTTATTTCTTTGATGTTCTGTGTTTGATTTATGAATTGTTTGAATTTTAGTGCTCTTTCGGCATCTCTTCTTTGTTTGCTCGGTGATTTTCTTTTCTTAGCTATCCTGTTTCGATTTACAGCGTCAGCCATAATCAGTTCTGGCTATTAAGCGCTGTTCTAACATTTTATAGGTAGGACAGTTTCTGCCAGATGCCCCGCAGGACTTTTTCCCTCTACGTGTACATGGCACGCAAACATTTGTTCTGCTGCAGTTTTTTCTTAGGTGATCTTCAGAACCACACCTGGAGCAAGCCGGTTTCCTAGTACTGTATTTGTGTATATGGTCAATATCTGCGCAGTTGTGGCAACGAGGTACTACCAGGAAGTCCTTGACATTTATGGCATGAAAGCCGATGTATACCTTGCCCATAGTTTTCAATCTTTTCCAGAGAGCCCCTGAGACCTCCGCCACATGGTGGACTACTTCTCGATCCCTCGGTCCTGTCCTAAATCTTAATTTAAAATCCTTCATAAAAGTCTCAATGTTCATGTCATCTAGGTTTTGTTGGTATAAAGTGTCACAAAGGTCTTCGTTGGTCAGTGAGACTGGAACATCGTATAAGATGACCAGTGGGTTCCTCTTTCGTGGGGGCTCGCATCGGACTGACTTACAGAGTTTCTGATTTGCCAGAATCTTGTCTTTACCCTCCTCTGTGGCAACATCTACGATAACCACATTTTTAGTTGCCTTAACTCTATTAATCTTTATCTTGTCTTTAGCTGGATTTATTGTGGTTGCAAAGACCTTCTGAACTTTCTTAATGTCCTGTCCTGGGAGTGGTCGCAGAAAGACCGCTGTGTCAGGTCGTTTCGACACTCTCGCAATCGTATCCTTGGTAGATTGTGGCTTTGTTGCCGCTTGCGCTGCAACACCAGCCCATGACTTTGTTGGCTGCTTCCTAAGTCTATCATTTTCCTTCTCTAGCTCCTCTATCCTGCCCTCTAATTTGGCACTTGCAATTGACCATGCCGCCAGCTCATTTTTGATTGTTTGGACGGCTGCTTGACTAATTTTTCCATTCTTGACATTTTGGTCTATGAATTGGCTTAGCCTCATGAATCGTTCTGTCGTAGTTTTCTCCGTCGCTTGATTGAGGCCATCTTGTGGCGAGAAATCAGCTAGCATAGAAGCCCGCGAGGGCGCACTCGATTCGCTTGTCTCTTCTGTAGCCATCATTCCAGTTTGACAAGCGAAAAAATTGGGAGCCACGTCTCTTGCCCCGGACCGGCTCCTCTGGCATGGGGGGGGGGGGGGGGGACTAAGTGGAGCTCGTCCACCGGCCTCGCCCCTAGACCAAGAACTCCTCAGAGCTGCAAGGTTCAGCGCGCCGTTTCCAGCGCACTGGTCCTCTTCGACAAACTAGCCACCTCCGATTTCACCTATCTCGCACCGGCAAGTATGCCCCGCACTCCGGGGAGGCAGATGCACCTCCCGCCCTTCGCCCCCTACTGGCCCGAGCTTCCACCTAACGGCCAAGGACCCACTCCTACTCAGGTGGCGGGCTGGTCACCCAGTCGTTCGGGGGTCTGGGCCCATCTAACCTCACGCAGGTTGTTTTACCACCTCCTGGGCTTGGCGGAGCACGCCTCGGAAGACCAGAGGCGCGGCGAAGCACACTTGCCGACTTGGGGCAGGATCCCACGACGGCAAACCAGCTACCGGCATGAGGACACAGTTGGTGTGGTGTCCTCTGTTGCGCAGCTCCCCCTGCGCCACGCACCCTTTGCTTTCGCTTTGGGTTGGGGGCGTTTAACGTCCTACCTTGACGGGAGTTTAACGTCCTTCCTTGACACAACGACAACCCTCACCTTTCCACAGCCCGGAGATGTTATGAGAATATGATGATGTTGAAAGAATGATGGAATGGCCCGGGTCTTATGTTGTGGAGTTTGACATCATCGAGACGGTGCGGCACTCAAACCCGAGTTACGTTCCCCGGAGGGCCTCCACACGTACTCGGGGATCATGGCCGACCATGTCTCACCCACCGCTTTTGATAATTCACGGTGGGCCAGTGCGGATCGGTGAAGATTGCATCCAGTTAAGGTAGCCTTTTAACGTCATGCATGGACGGCCCTTCCCGTGTTAGCTTCACCCCATCTAGGGGGCTACTGAGCGCCAGGGCCACGTCAAGGCCACGGGATAGGACATTACGGTCCCCGCCCCTCTCAGGTTCCTCTGAGCCACAGAGCACTTCAGACAGTCTGAAGGTTTCCGGGAATCAGAGGGTCTCCTGGCGGTTTTAACCCAGTTTCGGAAGGCAACACACCTTCCCCAGGTGGCGCCACGCAGACCGCTTTCCCGTGCGAATAAAGGGTCTTTCCCTGGCTTGTGTATCGCTACCACTTCCGCGTTTTTCCAGTATGCTGGGAGCTCGCAAGTACGAGTAATCTCGTTGAAGACGTTCGCGAGGTGTTCGATAGCCGAGGGTGGGAGGTTTTCAACTAGCTGGTTGGTAACACTATCGTGTCCCGGTGCCTTTTTTGTAGGAAGGGACTTAACTACTTTTGCCACGTCTTCGGGGGCGAAAAGTGGGGGTTCGTCCTCTGGGTCTTCCTCAGCGTTGAGGAAGAGAGCCAGTTGACGACGGACTACCTCTTCATGTTTGTCATCCTGGGGCTGTGCCACTTGAAACTGCCTCTCAAAGTTGTCGGCGAGGGCATTCGTCCTTACAGCATGGCTGTAGGCCACACCCGTCCCGCCGTGAAGAGGAGGCAACCTAGCGCGTCTTCTGGTAAATTCTTTGGTTGCTTGTCATAGTGCGTGATCGTCTGTTTTGGGGCTGTGAGGCAGTTTTGCCATTGCTGGTTTCTGTCCTCATTGAGCGCTACCTTCAGGCCTCTCTGTAGATGGTTGAGCAACCTTCTGCTGGCCTGATTTTTGGTGATCTTCCTCTCTTTTGCCACTCTCTTCTTGTGGCGAATTTGTGTTAGTAGACATTCCGGGAGTTGTAATTGCGGGGGCGGGCCTTCACTTTGTGGGGGAGTGCCATCTTCCGCTGCCTGCAAGAAGGTTCCTGTTAGGTCTTGTAGCGCTTGTTCTACTGCTTCGGCAATAGGCGGCGGAGCGCGAGCGATATCAGAGGGGACAGTTTCTCGGTGTCGTTCCCAGTCTGTACGTTTGCAAGATGTCTGGTACCGTGGGAGTGCTACCCATTCTCCCACAAGGACCTCTAGATTCATTGGGTTGTGGTCGGAGGACATTCTGTTGATTGTCCTTGCGGCCACAATCCCCGCGATCTTCCTGGTGAGGGTTATGTCTACCACGTCGGGCCTACCTCCATTTTTTGGAAAACGTGTGAGCTCGACCGGACCCCATGTTTCGAAGTGGTGGGCGAGTGCTATTCGTTGCAGTTTGGCGCCAGCTCTGGAGGTTACTCTAGAGTTCCAATCAGGGTGTTTGGCACTGAAGTCACTCCGCATTATGAGTTTGCCTTCAATTTGCCTTAGAGCAGCTATGTCTCCCTCGTTTATCTCGTCTTGTGGGTGATTGTTAGGGGTCCTGTGGCAGTGGTTACTTCCACGGCCACTGCTTTGATTTTATTGGTAGCTGGTATGAATACCTAGGGGTGGGGTATCCCTCTTTTTATGTATATGGCCACTCCTCCGCCTTGGGTTAGCCTGTCTTTACGCCGGCCGGAGTGGCCGTAGGGTTCTAGGCGCTACAGTCTGGAACCGCGTGACCGCTACGGTCGCAGGTTCGAATCCTGCCTCGGGCATGGATGTGTGTGATGTCCTTAGTTTAGTTAGGTTTAAGTAGTTCTAAATTCTAGGGGACTGATGACCACAGCAGTTAAGTCCCATAGTGCTCAGAACCATTTTTTTGTCTTTACGGAAGGTGACATGGCTCGCGCCGATTTCTTGACGTTTTCGTGTCTCTTTGGTGGAAAGACCTCTTCTTCATAAGTTGCCCTTGGAGTGTTTGGCATTGGTTTTACCCAAGGTTTGTCAGTGTGTGTCGTCCTGTTTTGCCTCTCTGTGTGGCTTCATGAGGCAGCTGTGTCTTGTTTTCGTGTGTATGGTGCGGCCTTCGCACCCTTTGCCTTCTGTGTGCGTTTCTTGTGGACCTCGCAGCCTTGGTACCCTGCCGTGTGGTTTTTCCCACACAGTGGGCACTTTATCTGCGGGTCCATGTGTTTTGCTGTGCAAGTCCTAGTGTCGTGTGGTTCGGCGCATTTTCTACAGCGCATGGGCATCTGGCAGTGGGCGGCAATATGACCCAGTCCCTGACACCTGAAGCGCTGCACCACCTTGTTCTTGCAGTGAAGCGGCTCCGGGGTGACAGGGGTGCCAGAGCAGCTTTTATCTCGTGCCTGTTCTGCAGTATGTCCGGCAGAGTGACCTGGAATGATGGCCACTTACTCTCTGCCCAATTTTTGCCCATTTGCTCTACGGTTTTGACAACAAATCTCTGGGCTGTCTGGTCTGTCTTGACTGCCTGGGCCGAGAGCCGTCTGGGGAGGTCCCTAATGACAATGGTTTTGTTCCTTGTCTTGGTAGTGGGGCACGTGTAATGCGGTATATTTTTGTCTGTGAGGGCCTTTTTAATGGCGTTGTAGTTTTCGATGCTGTGTAGAGTGATCTTTTTTTTTGTTCCCCCCCCCCCCCCCCCCCCCCCGTTTGGTTTTGCTGTGAAGTTGTGTTTTGATCATGTCTTGGAGTTTCTCGTAGGTGCGGAGAAACACCGCGACGATCGGTGGGAGGCAGTGTGTTGTGTGATTTTGTGCTGTTGTTTCTTGTGTTTCGTCTGACGCATCAGCCACAGCCTAAAACCTGTTTGGGTTGGGTTCCACTCCCTGAGCAGGTGGAAGTCTCGGCTGGCGAAAGGATTTTCTCGTCAGCACAAAGCTCTCTTTATCCTCCCCGGTTTAGTCTCCTCAGGGTACTGGGGGATTTGGGTTTGGGGGAGGGGGTGAGATTCCTGGTCTTTTTGAGTTTGTCTTTCCTATCCCTCTTTGCACGTCGCTGCTTCGTGGACGTGATCTTGAGTGGGGGGGATTTGAGGAACTGAGATCGGGTAGGGGATTGGGTAACAGTTGCGGCTTTGAGAAGGATTTTGGGCGGTTGACGGGACTTCTGTATGCTATTTAGATAGAGGATGTGTTCAGCGAGACAATTTTGGGCGTTGGCAAGCAGGAGCGTGTTCAGGAAAGGGGAAGGGGGAGGGGATCGCACATACTGACAATGTAGGTTTTTGTTTGTGTTTTACATGTGTTTTCCATCTGTGTACACATTGCCATGTCAGGAACGGAAAGGGGGGTTACTGCCAGGGGATTGCCAGTTACAACTTTTGTTGTCACCGTTGACTTTTCCGATTGCATTGCTGGCCCTAACAGAACGATGGCAGACACGAAACTCTGGACGGAAGTGGCGGAAATCATTTCACTGGTTTCACGGCCTGCTTCCAGGTCCTGGGCTGCTTTTTGCCTATTCTTGGGGTGGGGGTAGGGGAGGGGCACAGACTAGCTCAGCTACAGCCGAAGTGCTCGAAACGGCCGGCGGTGCGGCCCGCGGCAACAAGAAAACGCGCCTCGTGTCGTCAGCGGAAAGAGACCGCCGCGACCCCAAGGCATCAACCAAGCTCGATTTGCCACCTCGACGAGAAGACGCAACAGTTCTGCTGTCGGGCGACGCCATGCAAGACTTCCCAAGTGCCGTTTTGCTAAGCTGCGAGACCTCGGTGCAAGTGCCCGTCAGTGTTTTGATAAAAACAAAGCCGGAAAACACTCCTGGTTGTACACCCGTGCTAGCGGGGTCCTATGGCTGAAGGTGCGCTAGTAAGAGGAGCGATGCTCAACCCTTCACTGCCACTCAGCGAGTGTCGGGATTCTGTGTTCGTCACATCTGTATTTGCTAAATTGTTGAGCAGACTTAAAATTCGTTTCTAGCTATAACGGTGTCCGATTTCGATGGCACATTTTCAAAATTAACCTTTTTGTTGACAAGGGTTCGGTTGTTAACATGACATGATTACGCACTGCTTCGGATTTCAATATTGACTCCTTTTTGAAATTTTCCTCTCAGTTTGGTCTTGCATCGGTGACAAATTCCCTACACATTCGTTATTTATGACGGAATCATCCTTGTATCGGAATGTCCTCAAACTTTAATTGAAGACCTATTGACACTTCTGCAATATGATCTAATCTTTGTTCACCATGATGACACAGTACGTCTATTTTCACAGGTAACTGAATAAGAATCAGCTTTCACTTTGCAATGCAACCTTAGTACAATTTACTTCTGTTAGTATATCATTTCAGACGTGAAGATACCAAAGAAATGTGAAATTACATACAACGAATGGCTCTGAGCACTATAGGACTTAACATCTGAGGTCAAGAGTTCCCTAGAACTTAGAAATGCTTAAACCCAACTAATCTAAGGAAATGACACACACCCATGCCCGAGGCAGGATTTGAACCCATGACCGTAGCAGTCACGCGGTTCCGGACTGAAGTGCCTGGAACCGCTCTGCCACCGCAGCCGGCTACATACAACAGGCATAAGCTTTTGTCCAGGACCACTGGAGTCTAAATTTTCTTGTCAATCATCAGCTCCAACGACAACTCAACCAAAATTTTCTGACAGTACATTTATTGCAGTACTATGTGAACTCCGACGCGTTGTCGAGAGTCTTTTAAGTGATACTTTGCTGTGTTTCGTAAGAGCTTCCCGGTGGATAGTCAGTCGCTACCGTTCCGAAAAACATTACACAATATTCGTTTTCTGCAATTGATTGTTGACCACTCATTTATGTGGTCAACCCAGTGAACAGTACAAAACACAAAAATTCATTATTCTTTTTTGTCTACAATATCTATTATCCCTCCGTTTACGTCGATCATAATAACCCAACTGCTATAACCTGTAGAATCAAACATCATAACATCTAAATAGTAAGTCTCTAGATTCTTAAGAATCTTGCCACTTTGATCTGCAGCTTTTATACTTTTTAAATAACATTCGTTCTATACTTCAGGATTCAAGTACGATACATTTCATAATTTACCATGTTCCAAGTTGAAGAGTATTCTGTCAACACTATAGCATATTTAACAGTAATTTGACTAGTTCTAAGAAATATCCTTTATTTGTGGAGCCTTATACCTCACAGTTTCCAGGAAATGCATGGTCCTGTTATCAGTTCTTTCTCTTAAACCCATTTTAAATGGCTATCTAAGCAGTTCTGAAAGAGAGTTTAGGAATTAAAGATATATGAAAACTGATAATTGCGATGTAGGTCAATGCAACTATGCCCAGCTATTACGTACTACTATTGCTTAATCTTCACTTACATAACTAGACCCACGACATCGATACCACCAATCTACGTGGCCCACTTGTACCCAGTTTTGGAACCAGCACGTTGTTAATACGTAGAAACATGTAGAAAAAATATCTCCAAAGAAATATTAAAATCTTTAATAATGTCATGTCCAAGAAACTCAACTGAACAGGAAGTCTCAAGAGTCATTGAACAAAGTGTGGAAGGAATTTCTAAATACGATTTTCGAATAGAAGATACGAGCTACGTGGTTAGAATTTTTAAAGGAATATTAATAAATGGGCTCGTGTGGTAACATCGTAAAGTGGATGACTCGATACGACACAGATTTGTGTGCAGGGATGGTTGCCATATACACTGTTTACTAAATTGTGATCGCCTTCCGAAAGCCTAAATAACCACCTTTGCAGAGCATTCCGCTGAGAGATGAGGAGAAAGATTCACTGAGATTCTGGAACGTATCGACAGGGACGCGTAGCCATGACGACTCCATGTCATGGCAAACAGGGGTAGGTTCCTCGGCTGAGGAGGATCAGCGAGAATCTCATGGAGGACTAAACCATTCCGTCTAAACAATTCCGGTTCTGAAGGAAATTATGTGCAGAGCAGCAAGTACTCCGGTCACTGAGCACGTATCACATGGTTTCAGGTACAGAAACTCTACTGCAGCAGTAATCCTGTACTGGGGGGAACCTCATGACAATGCATGGCGAGACTGCTTCATCATCAAGCTAAAACAGCACACTATAATCCATGACGTGTGTGTTGCGTGTGTTGTCCTTAGCATAAGTTAGTTTGAGTTAGATTAAGTATTGCATAAGCCTAGTGACCGATGACCTCAGCACTATGGTCCCACAGTCCTTACCACAAATTTCCAAATGTGGTAGAAGAGTGGTGCAACATAACAAAATTTCACATAACCATGGCAACACTGCAGCATTCTACATTTCCAGAAAGCGCACAGTTCTTAGGGAGTGATTATTACTTAACATTCAGGAATTACAATGGAGAGACTATGTCAAATATCTGGACGTGACACTCGACAAAAAGATTTTCCATTTACTAATCGAGGAGGAGAGGGTGCAAGGCGCGTGACCTACGAAACCCCTGTAGTTCTTTTCCCATATTAAGTAGCTAAAGAAAGCAACACCCTTTACAAGACCTCAGTTGTACCAGTACTTGGTTATAGGTGTTCATTGTGGGGTTTAACGTGCAGATCCAAACTCCTAAAACTGAAAGTGGTACAGAATAGACTACTGAGGTGGTTTCTCGACGTCTCCCTGAGCTTCACGAAGCAGTAGAACCACAGTAAATGATATACCTGAAAGACAAACTTGTCAAATTAGACCAATTTTCTACAATATGCTAGATGTCAAATGGGCACCACTACACGTTTAAGGGATCTAGGTCTAGTAAAATCAAGAAACAGGTACAGACAGAGAATATCAGCCGGCCGGAGTGGCCGTGCTGTTCTAGGCGCTACAGTCTGGAACCAGGTGACCGCTACGGTCGCAGGTTCGAATCTTGCCTCGGGCATGGATGTGTGTGATGTCCTTAGGTTTAATTAGTTTTAAGCTCTAGGCGACTGATGACCTCAGAAGTTAAGTCGCATAGTGCTCAGAGCCATTTAAGCCAAGAGAATATCACGACTGTTGTTGATTGAGGATCCAGTAGTGTGAGCTAACAGTGGATATACACCATACACCGCTTCGTAAAGGTTGGCAAAATCAAATTACATACATACGATAAAGCAATAGGGGAACCGTCTAACAAGTCTTGTGAAGTCAGTGATTACGACGTACGTACGAAAACATGAGACAATATTAGGCCACAACTATAGCAAGCGCCTTCATACTCCAATTGAGTGGATGTATACATTTACGCTTTTTACAAGCTAAATTAATTAAATTAAGGCATGAATCAACAGGCGGGCCAGCTGGAGGGGCGACGCGCGTGGAGGGGAGCGGCGCAAACCCGTCACAACCTCCACTCACGTGACGATATCGGCAACCAGCTGACAGCTTTCAGTAAGGCCGCAGAGGTCCACCGGGTAAGAGGAGGTATCACGCACTCTGAGTCTGAAAGGGTATAGATGTAGTATAAAGAACGATAAAGATGTAGAATATCAATAATGATTTGTTCATTTAAAAATTTTAATATCTCCATCACAAAAAAAATTCGGATGCTCGCCCTTCAGAACACCCCAGTACGAGATACTGTGCAACATTATATATGCTTTTATTGTGTTCCCTGTCAAGTTAACATCTAACAGAGATTTTGAGCTCTCCAGTAAGCAAGTGTTGTCAGCATAGTGTCCGCAGTATCACTAGCTTCTCCAAATCACATTCTAGAAAAAAGAGCTCCGTCAACACAAGCAATGCAAACTGCCAAATACAATTCACACACACACACATGAAAGGAGAAAATATAAAAATGCAGTAAAGGAATACAAATGTCTCTAAAATGATATCGACAGGAAGTGCAAAATGGCTAAGCAGGGATGGCTAGAGGACAAATGTATGGATGTAGAGGCTTATCTCACTAGGGGTAGGATAGATACTGCCCACAGGAAAATTAAAGAGACCTTTGGAGAAAGGAGACCCTCTTGCATGAATATCAAGAGCTTTGATGGAAACCCAGTTCTAAGGAAAGAAGGAAATGCAGAAATGTGGAAGGAGTATATAGAGGGTCTGTACAAGGGAGATGTACTTGAGGACAATATTATGGAAATGGAAGAGGATGTAGATGAAGATAAAATGGGAGATATGATACTGCGTGAAGAGTCTGACAAAGCACTGAAAGACCTGAGTCGAAACAAGGCCCCCGGAGTAGACATCATTCCATTAGAACTACTGACAGCCTTGGGAGAGCCAGTCCTGTCAGAACTCTATACCATCTGGTGAGCAAGATGTATGAGAGGCGAAATACCCTCAGACTTCAAGAAGAATATAATAATTCCAATCCCAAAGAAAACAGGTGTCGACAGATTTGAAAATTACCGAACTATCAGTTTAATAAGTCACCGCTGCAGAATACTAACGCGAATTCTTTACAGACGAATGGAAAAACTGAAAGAAGCCGACCTCGGGGAAGATCAGTTTGGATTCCATACAAAAAATTGGAACACGTGAGGCAACAATGACCCTACGACTTATCTTAGAAGAAAGATTAAGGAAAGGCAAACCTACGTTTATAGCATCTGTAGACTTAGAGAAAGCTTTTGACAATGTTGATTGGAATTCTCACTTTCAAATTCTGGATGTGGCAGGGGTAAAATACAGGGAGTGAAAGCCTATTTACAATTTGTACAGAAACCAGATGGCAGCCATACGAGTCGAGGGGTATGAAAGGGAAGCAGTGGTTGGGAAGGGACTGAGACAGGGTTGTAGCCGATCCCCGATGTTATTCAATCTGTACATCGAGCAGGAATAAAGGAAACAAAAGAAACATTCGGAGTAGGTATTAAAATCCATGAAGAGGAAATAAAAACTTAGAGGTTCGCCGATGACGTTGTAATTCTGTCAGAGACAGCAAAGGACCTGGAAGAGCAATTGATCGGAATGGACAGTGTCTTGAAAGGAGGGTATATGTTGAACATCATCAACAGCAAAACGAGGATAATGGAATGTAGTCGAATTAAGTCGGTTGATGCTGAGGGAACTAGATTAGGAAATAAGACACTTAAAGTAGTAAAGAAGTGGTGTTGTTTGGGGAGCAAATTAACTGATGATGGTCGAAGTAGAGAGGATAAAAAAAGTAGACTGGCAATGACAAGGAAAGCGTTTCTGAAGAAGAAAAATTTGTTAACATCAAGTATAAATTTAAATGTCAGGAAGTCGTTTCTGAAAGTATTTGTATGGAGTGTAGCCATGTAAGGAAGTGAAACGTGGACGATAAATAGTTCAGACAAGAAGAGAATAGAAGCTTTCGAAATGTGGTGCTACAGAAGAGTGCTGAAGATTAGATGGGTAGATCATATAACTAACAAGGAGGTATTGAATAGAATTGGGGAGAAGAGGAGCTTGTGGCACAACTTGACTAGAAGAAGGGATCGGTTGGTAGGACATGTTCTGAGACATCGAGGTATCACCAATTTAGTACCGGAGGGCAGCGTGGAGGGTAAAAAACGTAGAGGGAGACCAAGAGATGAATACACTGAGCCGATTCAGAAGGGTGGAGGCTGCAGTAGGTACTGTGAGATGAAGAAGCTTGCACAGGATAGAGTAGCATGGAGAGCTGCATCAAACCAGTCTCAGGACTGAAGACCACAACAACAACAAGCTTAGAAACTGGTGACCTGATCAGGTTGGTCCCATAAGACCTTACCACAAATTTCCAATTTTCAGAACGATACGTTCACACTCAGAAGAAAGTGGGACATTAAGTAGACATTCGTCGCACTGTGGAAAATCCTAGAACTAAATTTCACTCTCTGACAAACATCGAAAAATTACTCTGCGGTCTTACAACCTAATAACTGAAATAATAGAAAGCCATATGTGGAGAGATGCGATATAAAAGTATCCACACTATAGTACATCCTTTTGATTTTCAGCGCGACACTGTTGTAACAAGCTAACTGTTATTACTTTTTCATTCGATTGCTTTTCTATGTAACATAAGAGTGTTCTTCAAGGATACTGTGGTTGACTGCTGGAGATAGAACTCCTGCTATGACTTTTCAAATTCTGTGCAAATTTCATACTTGGTGATAAGTATTCATTGCCTTATAGTACTGTAATAATTCCGACAGTGCAATGAATACTAATGTGACTGAAAACTCGAGACTGCTGCCGTTCATGTATTACGGGCAGTCTTCAGTCCTGGTCGCAAACAGCAGGCATCGTGCCAGCAATCAGCGTCGCGGACAGCCTCACGGGCAGCTCATGCTCGCAGCCCTGATTGTGACGGTATATTTGGAATCTGTGGGTGCTTTATATAAAACGGAGGTGGACAGCGTTAAAATTTGTGCTGTAATCGATTAAGTGCTTTCATTACTTCATGAGGTTATCGTATATAAAGCAAGACCCTGTTGAGAATTTTTCGCTATATGGAGTTGTGTGACTACTTAACACACAACCACCACTTCCGGGTCTAGAAGAGGAAAGTGGTAATGTCGTTCTCAGTCCACATTACATTTATAAAAGAGGATAAAATTTTAAAATTGGTGATAAGGGTATTACTCATAAGCTGTGCTGCGTATTGTATTCAGAGTATCTAGCGGTATTTAGAGTATGGTCGCAGTTATTGTGGTGTCACCGCCAGACACCACACTTACTAGGTGGTAGCTTAAATCGGCCGCGGTCCATTTAGTACACGTCGGACCCGCGTGTCGCCACTGTGTGATCGCAGACCGAGCGCCACCACAAGGCAGGTCTCGAGATACGGGATAGCACTCGCCCCAGTTGTACGACGACTTTGCTAGCGACTACACTGACGAAGCCTTTCTCTCATTTGCCGAGAGACTGTTAGAATAGCCTTCAGCTAAGTCCATGGCTACGACCTAGCAAGGCGACATTAACCTTATCTGAAGAGAGTCTTATTTGTATTATCAACAGCGATGTACCACAACATGGAATAAAGTTAAGTATTTGAGGAGCTGCATACTTTTCTTATTAGAATTCACTACTTATCCTGTTCCAGAATTCACGCCCGTCTGCGTTAGATAGCGTGCATTTAGGCCGCCTCTATCTACAAGGTGTTGGCACATTTACCAACACATCAGTTATGAGGCTCTGTTGTGATGTGAAATGGTAGGCATCGATATGCTTGTTAAACTTAAAGTTATATACATAAGAATTTACAGAGAAAAAAGCTGCTGACACACGCTGAGTGCTGTTCCCCTGAATCGTTTTGTTATTGACATTAGATAAGTGGGGTGCGGTTTGTAAAATACACTTTATTCGGATTCGGAATGTTGTGGCGCTCTCCCACAATACATACGAGTTTCTAGTCGTAAGTAATTCAAACAAAAAATCTTTGGTTGCAGTGTAAAGTGAAATGATTCCACAAAACAATTAGTCTCAAATAGTTCACATACTGATGCTACTGAGAACAAATCAAGAAAGTTCGCTTATGGAGGAGGGTAGTGCTCTGTGAGCAACATGAGTGGCACACACTTTCTCTACATGACTTACATTAGCTCTTAATACTATTTCAAAGTTTGTCTAATTTCTACAATTTATCATGATGTTAAAATTTTATTATACTGTTCTCTCCAACAGTATCGGCGGTGCAAAATTCACTGCCTTCGACACATAGGCAACTGACTGCTTTCGATGTGAAATTGAACCATTTTCGAGTAGAGTGATTGCACCTTTGGAAACTGCCATAGATGCACAAGAATTCCGTCCGTACCACATCATTATGCAGTAAGACAGGACTGTTGCTGCTGAATCAAGAGATCCGTCTGGAGAACCTACTGTCTAGCAGCCAGAGAGTTCTTGTCTACATCTTATGGTATTTGTGTTTAACAATTAGCACAGCGTAAGAAATACTCTCCTGATACTCTGTGGGACTGTTTGAGGATTATCTCCTTCTGTGTAAAAACCATGTATCTGCAGCGCTACTGTCATTCTACAATACTATGGATACACGCAGTTGGTTGTGTAGAGGTACGAACCTTTCAACAAATTAACCTGATAATAGTTTATAAACTGCGCTCTGTCTACCCATACTCCTTCTTTATTTGCGTCTAAAGATTGTGGAAATCTAGGTTATGCACCCAGCTAATTGTCGCATGGAGTATCAACAGAAATACTGTTCTTGAAATAAAGTAGAATTGAGTGCCGTGTGTTACATTACGCGAAAAGCCACTGTCCGCTTTCCATTGCTCAGCTAGATGACAGGGTATTTCATAGTAAGCTCGCTGCGTTCAAAAAATCACGAGAGACTCTGTATGCAGTAGAAAACAGTAGGTTTATTGAGACCGTTGGTAATGACCGGAGGCACTACCACACACGCAGTAATACTAGCTGGAGAAACATACTATGTTTCTCAATTCAGGAGATTCAGTACATTCTTCTCCGGTGTTTGTGTGTGTGTGTGTGTGTGTGTGTGTGTGTGTGTGTAGTTTCGATAAAAACAGCAGCACACATGTCAGCAAACAGTCAGACTCCAGCTGTCGGCTGATATACAACTGCAGAGCGGCAGGTTAAGTGTTTACCTTTTTCTGTGTCTTTTGGGATATATTTGTTAAATTTCGTGCGAGTTTCTTCTGTTCAAGAGGTCTGATCTCTCGCTTTTTTAAGTGTAATTTCATTCAGCCTGTAGCGCATAAGTTGCTCACTGAAGATCTCATTAACGCATCAGCGTGCATTGGTGCCAAATCAGGAGGGTAGCAAATTGCATATCTAGAATTCTGTTTGCCTTTATAGTTTACTTCTTCAGTCAGTCTTGCTAGGATGTGTGTATGCTGTGACGCGGGAGGAGCTGGCAGCAGACGAACAGCTGAATGTGCTTTTCGCTATGGTCAATCACCTTCAGGCTGTTGCCTCGCGTTGTAGCGGTGGCGGAGAATCTGGCACGTCGCATGGGACACCTCAGGTGTCACTTGTTTTGGCCACGGGTTCTGCTTCCGAGGCACCTGCTAGTGGACCTGACACGGTGGATCCGCCCTCAACGCAAGGTGAGTGGCGTGTGGTAATGCGTTAGCGTCGCTCGAGGTTGAGAGCTAGTGTGAAGACTGGCCGCCTGGTATCGCCCATTCACCCTGTGAGTGGACAGGCGACCGCTTTTTCAGGAGTGTTCGAGCAGGCATATGGGGGGGGGGGGGGGAGTGATTTACTGGTAGGTTAGAGCTCCAATGTTACACAATGTGATCAAAAGCATAGGGACTTCATCAAAAACATTGCCAGGTACTCCATATCAGCGATCTCAGTAGTCACTAGATATCGTGAGAGAGCAGAATGGGGCGTTCCGCGGATTGTTAGGTGGGAGGGGAGAAAACTTGGATTTCATGGTCGAGTAACTGTTCATAAGCCACACATCACGCCGGTAAATGTCAAACGATGACTCGCTTGGTGTAAGGAGCGTAAACATTAGACGATTGAAGAGTGGAAAAACGTTGTGTGGAGTGACGAATCACGGTACACAATGCGGCGATCCGATGGCAGGGTGTGGGTACGGCGGATGCCTGGTAACGTTATCTCCTAGCGTCTGCAGTGCCAACAGTAATATTCGTGGCGGTGGTGTTTTGGTGTGGTCGTGTTTTTCATCGAGGGCGCTTCCACTTCTTCTTCTTTTGCGTCGCACTATGACAGCGCAGGCCGACATTAATGTTTTAAGCACCTTCTTGCTTCCCACTGTTAAAGAGCAATCCGGGGATCGTGATATAATCTTTCAAAACAATCGAGTACCTGTTCATAATGCACGGTCCGTGGCGCAGAGGCTACAAGACAATAACATCCCTGTAAGGGACTGGCCTACACTTCGTCCTGGCCTGAATCCTATAGTACACCTTCCGGATGTTGTGGAAAACCGACTTCATGCCAGGCCTCACCGAACGACAACAATACAACAGATAAGCAGTAATTAGCATCTCACTTAGACAATGAACTGGAATCACTTACTTTCATTATGATTGATGTAGAGGAATTATCGGACGAGTTGAAGCAGATTCCAGATCTTGGTGTGGAGAGTTGTGTGCCCAGTAAGCGGATGAAGGGTGGTAGAGACCCATCGTGGTTTAATAAGGAAATCCGGAGGATGCTGAGGAAGCAGAGGCTGTTGCATTCGCGGTTCAAAATGGAACGCACAAATGACGACAAGCGAAGGTTAGCAGAGATTCGTGAGTCTGTGAAAAAAAGATCAAGGTGCAAAGCATACAGCATTTACCACCGTCATACCTTAATAAAAGATCTGACAGAGATCCTCAGGAAATTCTGGTCTTATATAAAATCGCTAAGCGGCTCGAAGGCTTCCATTCAGTCCCTTCTTGACCAGTGTCACGTGGCAGTTGAAGATAGCAAATTGAAAGCTGAATTTTTAAATTTCACGTTCAAGATGTCGTTCACACAGGAGAATCGTCTAACATACCGTCATTTGATCATCGGACAGACTCCAGTATGAATGACATAGTAAATGGAATCAAGGGTGTAGGGAAACAATCGAAAGATTTGACAGCAAATATATCACCAGGTCCCGCAGGAATCCCAGTTCAATTTTACAAAGAGTACGGCATTGGCCCCTTTCCCAGCTAGCATTTAGCGCGAATCTCTTGCCGGCACAAAGTCCCAAGCGACTGCAAAAAGGCAAGTTGACTCCAGTATATAAAAAGCGTAAGAAAAGGATCCCCAAAATTATATACAAATATCCCTAACTTCTGTTTGCTGCAGAATCCTTCAACACATTCTCAGTTCCAATACAATAAACTTTCTTGAGAATGGAAGCTTATGTTCAAGATTCAGCACAGTTTTAGGAGGCATGGCTCGTGCGAAGCTCAGCTTGCCCTTCTTTCACATAATATACTGTGAACTAGGCATGTAGGGCTATAGGTAGATTACATATTTATAGAGTTCTGGAAAGCATTTGACACTGTAACCCACTGCAGTTTGTCAAAAAAGGTAGGAGCATATGGAATAAGTTCACAGATATGTGAGTGGCTCGAACAGCTCTTAAATTTTAGAACCGGGTATGTCGTCCTCTACGAGAATGTTCATCGGAGACAAGAGAAACGTCAGGAGTGCCACCCGTGAAGTACGACCGGACCGCTGTTGTTCTCTCTATGCATAGATGACTTGGTGGACGGGGTGAGCAGCAATCTGCGGTTGTTTACTGATGATGCCGTGGGGTTCGGTAAGGTGTCGAAGTAGAGTGACTCCAGGAAGATACAAGACGAGTTAGACAAAATTTTCAGTTTGTGTGATGAATGGCAGCTAGCCTTATATGGAGAAAAGTGTAAGTTAATGCGGATGAGTAGGAAGAACAAACCTGTTGGGATATAGTATTACTAGTGTCCTGCTTGACACACTCGAGACGTTTAAATGTCTGGATGTAACGTTGTAAAGTAATATGAGATGGAACGAGCATGAGAGAACTGTAGTAACACAGGCGAATGGTCGACTCCGGTTTATTGGGACAATCATAGGAAAGAGTGGTTAAACTGTAAAGGGGACCGCATATAGGACCCTGGTGCAACCTATTCTTGAATACTGCTCAAGTGTTTGGTATTCGTACCAAGTCGGATTAAAGGAAGACACCGAAGCAATTCTGAGGTGGACTCCTACATTTGTTCCCAGTAGGTCTGGACAACACGTATGTGTTACGAAGATACTTCGGGAATCCCTGGAGGAGAGGTGACGTTCTTTTCGAGACATATTGTCGAAAATCTTTAGAGAACCGACATTTGAAGCTGACTGATGCACAATTCTACTGCCGCCAACAACACATTCGTTCTTCCATTGCTTTGTTAGCGAATGGAACAGGAAAGTAAACGATTATCATTGGTGTAGGGTACCCTCCGCACCTTATAGCGACTTGCAAAGTATTTATGTAGATGTAGATACATATACACACACAAACACACACACACACACACACACACACACACACACGCACACACGCACACGCACACACACACACACACACACATACACGCTTTGTTTCAAATCATTCTGTAACCATAGTCTCCATTTGGCAAAATCTGTTAATCCTGGGGCGGGCTTAAAACTGATTATACGGTTTTCTAGAACATTGTATAGATTCCAACCTTTATATGAAACACACCCTTTATAATTCATAGTTTCAGAAGTTATTCTCCCTATACCTAATACGCCAGATTAACTATCGGCCATGTGTTATCCTCAAAAGTGCAACTGGTCACAAACAAAAAAATTCGTATTGCTTAACTTTGCCCCCACCCCCCTTTGCACATGCCAAGCGCATAAAAAGCAATCACAGATGCATGGGAACGTTTCTTTGCGCGTATCATTGACAATCTTGTAACTAGGTTTAGGAACTAGAGCGTAGTTACTAACAATGCTCAGTTGCAATAACAGAAAATTAAACCTCATTCATCAATAACTATAAGCATTATTTGTGTTTGTTTCTCATCGTAAGCTTCCCGAAAACTAAAAAGCTCATCACTAGACGTGATTCATGTTTTTGGTAAACATCCAGTGTTTCTGCTGTCAACACTATGGCTAGATAACGCATCTTTTTTGATAATAATAGATTTCGAAAATATTTTTCTTGAGGTCGCCCTCATTGCCACTGTCCCCAGAAGAGAGGTATGAAGAGACAACCACACAACAGTGATTGCAAAACGTGAACATCTAAAAGGAGATCTCGTGAACTACTAATAAATTAATTCCAGACAAGAAGGGCCCTTGTGCAGAGAGCCACACACCATTCAGAAAACGTAAACTAAGAAAGCCGTTCAGAATAAACACTGTCACAGCTAGTGAGACATCAAGACTGTGAACATTCTCTCATAACTGTAGAAGAGGTGAAGGTAGAAAGAAGCAGGTTTCGAAATGTTTAAATGACAGGACTCACTGTGATTTACTTGCAAAGTAACCATCTTGCAATGGAAAAACCAACTCTTCAATTCACTTTTTCTTGTTATACACGGATCCTTCGGAAGTTTTCATGAGCGCTACACGTGAATACCTAGCGAACGAAGTAGGATAGTTTCACTCCATGAAATTACAATGAAATCCAGGCAATTAGCTGCTTAAAGACGTTAATAAATTTCAACGGGGACAGTTGAAAGTGTGTGCCCGACCGGAACTCGAATCTGGGATCTCCTGCTTACATGGCAGACGGTCTTTCCGACTGAGCCATCGAGGACACAGACGATAGTGCGACTACAGGGCCTTATCTCTGGCATACTCCCCGTGAGACCCACATTTCCAGCGTACTGTCCACACACTGCATTTTTGGTGCCCCTGCCTACTATACTCATTACTCTCGGCCGTCAGTCTACCGATTCCCGTAAGAGTTAGAGCAATGTGAGTGCATCAGCACTGAAGACGATCACTGGCCGGTAAGCCTTATCTACATGAAGATGGTGTCTGTTCTTTCGGACAGAAGCGTATTTGTGAGCGGTTACCTTAGTAGACAAGCGTTATTGCCCAAACCATGGGGAGAGCGCTTCATTCCGAAGTAACTTGTGGAAAGGGAGAGATGTGGACGCTTTCGTGTTGGCTTTTCAGGTTACATCTCGGCTCAGTGCGCTGGACTCCAGTGCAAGATTGAGGGCATCCTCAACCGATACGCCTATGTTCATATTATAGAATACATAATGTAATTAAGCGTTGCGACTATGCATATCCTCAAGTAAACATCTATTTCCTACAGATATGGACAACAAATAGCATAAAATATATTAGATAGTCTTCAAATATTCACTCATTCAGATCTTAAAGGTTACAACTTGTCGAAGCAGCCATGCTAAACTGTCGTTTGGTATTCTCCATCTATCCTCAGTACGGCTGTTGCATATTGTTCCGGTCATCGTCCTGAAATTAGTTTCCTCTATAGACCTCATAACCGCTAGCCTCATACGTTGTCCCTAAATACACTGATTTAGAGGGAGATGTGTCTCAAGGTGTACTGATTGACTTACATATTCCATTACTGCGTTTTGTCCTTTTTCCTTGTTTTCTCTCGTAGTACTTTCAGCATTTTAATTGTTTTATCTACATTGTTATCTTGTTTGTCTTCTGCATGTAAATTACTGTTGCTTCCAGCCGGTTCTCTGCTGGATTCCTCAGGGTTCATAGAGATGTGCCTAAATTTCATATAACTGTTCTCCTACTCATACGTGTTACACATCTATTATAACTGTAGTGCTGCTCCCGGGATTGTTGAACAGCTCGACTTCACTGACTTTAATAACAAATGTTTTCATGTCTGTGTTGTCTTTCCCCTCACCGACAATAATTTCATGTTTGGGTAGTTTTGGGTATTTTTGGAAATTACGTCGAATTTGTTACCGTGTTTCTTTCCTGTATTCGCAACTACTCCTGCATCATATTCCTCGAATATCCTTGAACAGTTGCTGCTTGTTACCCCATCGAGGAAATGGTTTTGCACAGAAGTGTTGCGACGCAGGAGTCTAATGTTTTATGTTCCTCAGTTCGATCCCACATTATTCGTATCAGATTTAGCCCATTCGTCTTAATGTGGCTCTCAGCAGGATGTGATTCCCATCACATGATGGACGCATTAAACCATGTTCCTAATCGGACTGTTTAGTCTAGATGTATCTGCAACAAGAGGAATGAGTTCTTAAAAGCTATACTAAATACAAGTACAGTGTGCCAGTTACAGATACGTTGTTAAATTAAAAATGGATAAAATAACTATAAACAATATATTTATAGATCCACAGACATGTCCATCGAAGTAGAGCTGTTGAAGGATTAGTTTCAGGACCAAAACTGGATAAAGCCAAGGGTGTTCTTTCCACTATCACCGGACCTAAATACGATCTACAGTTTGTTGCACTTAATACCACATGTGCAGTATTTTAACGAAGGACAAGTTACAGAATTAGTTTATACTCAAACTGTGTCCTTCATGTTACATTAATTAAGTTATTGGATGGTGTGTCACCTGTAAAATGTGTTTAGCATGAGCAGTATCCTTTTTGGGATCACAACTCGCGATAGGTGCAGAAACTGATAGCGCCAATATTGTTTATGTTGGGTGACCCCCCGATACACACAGAAAGATATCAGCTCTGCTCCGAATGCTGTGAGGAGTTATTACTATCCGCACGTTCATAGAATAGCCAACGTGAAACATCGTCCACAGGTTTGAAGGAGTATGTGGAACCAGTATCACGTCTTTTGTCATTAGACAGTTCACTGGTGATAAACTGTTCACTCACTTTTGATCCCAAGAATGAGTAAGATTGAGTGATGGCAAATTTTACTCATCACAAAAGAAGAACTCAGGTGCTTTTCTGTACTCGGTGCTAAAAGAGAAGTAAAATAATTGTTCTCAGAATCATACAGGGTGAGTCTCTAACTACTGTCACGTGCAATACCTCCGAAAGTATGGTAGTAGGTGAAAAGTTTTGGGACAAACGTTCCATGGGACAACAGGGGCTGTAATATGATTTGTATTTTGTTGATAAGTGGGGTCGCGTCAGAGATATGATGGTCAACTTTCAACGTCTTTCTTTTAAAGTGGGATGCTATAGTTTGGCACTTACTTTGTGATAGCGGCTATTGAGACGAATCCAATGACGTGTAACAGTAAGGTCTTTTAAGGTCAACGAAGGTCACAGAGGTGGCATGGACGTCCATTTATAGAAGGTTCTTCGATGTGATGACCACTGATCCCAACGCAGTGCTGAAATCTTCTTATCATGGATTGAGTGGTATTCCTTATCACATCAGCACTTATCGAAGCACATGCTCTGACAATTCCCTCTCGTATGTCCTGCAAATAGCAAATATTCGCCGAATACGACGTACCCAACTACAGTGCCATTGACATGTAAACACCGTTCTACAGTTTCGCAATACAACACTAATAGGAACGATAAGACTAGTATCATCGAATCAACCGAATGTGCATTATGTATTCCTTGCGAGAACAAGTCGATATGCATCTCATTTTCGGAGAATGCCAACGAAATTCAGTGACAACTAGAGGCTTATACGCTGAAACATATCCTCAACGTACTCACCCTACACGTCGTACATTTATACATTTATATGATAAATAGAGAACAACTTGATGTTTAACGCATCGTAAACATATCCAGCAAAGGAAAGCAACTAACGTGAAAACTGAAATTGGTGCTCTCGAAACTGTGGTTCGAGATCCTTGTGTCAGTTTGCGTCCAGCAAAGGAAAGCAACTAACGTGAAAACTGAAATTGGTGCTCTCGAAACTGTGGTTCGAGATCCTTGTGTCAGTTTGCGTCAAATCGCAAGGGAATCAGAGATGAGCCAGAATAGTGTAGCTCGTGTTCTTCATCGCCATAAAGACCATCCTTACCATATCAGTCTCCACCAAGAATTAACTCTTACGGATATTATGCGCCACATTGAATTCTGCCAATGAGCTCATCTTCAGATTCAGAGGGATGACACATTTATTAATTTGATCTTATTTACTGCCGAGGCTACATTCACAAATCATAGAAATGTTTTGGGCAACTAAAAACACATGTTGGCTACGGCAAGCTGCACACCAAGAACCATGATCGGTGAATGTGTGGTGTGGGATTCTGGAGGAGAGGAATGTAGGCCCTTATTTTATCGGAGGAAATCTTAATGGTAGGAAGTACACCACATTTCTGCAAGAAACATTAGGTCTGTTAGGGAAGGAGTACCTTTAGGAACAACGAACCGAATGTGGTTTCAACACGATCGGTGTCCGGCACATTTTCACTGATGACTATGAATCAGTTCCAGAGACAATTCCCAAATCGTTAGATTGGGCGCGGAGGAGATGAGTCGTGGCCAGTTCCTTCGCCAGACTTGACACCTCTGGATTTTTTCTTGAGAGGATTTGTAAAAGACATTGTTTATAAAGACGTTACAACTACACCTGAAGATATGCGAGAGGGAATTGGCAGCACATGTGCTTCGAAAACAGCCAATGTGATTAAGAATACCTCTCAGTTGATGACAAGAATATTGCAGCACTGCTTTGATACCAATGGTCATCACTTCGAACACCTTCTGCAAATGGACGTTCATGCCATCTTTGTGACCTCCGTTTACCTTCAAAGACAAAACTGTCACACAACACTGGATTCGTCTCGATAGCCGCTATCAGAAAATAAGTATCAAACTATAGCATCCTACTTAAAAAGAAAACAAAATTGACCTTCATATATCTGAAGCGACCCCATCTAGTAACCAAAAACAAACGTCACATTATGGCCCCCATTGTCCCATGCAACTTTTCTCCCACTAACTATTCAGCTCCTATTATATTTTTTGAATTTTTCTTGGTGGCAATAGTAAATGACTCACCCTGTATAACAGATACATAATTGATTCATAAACATTTGAATGATTTAAACATGATGAGTGACAAATTTCATTAACTAAATTTGAAATAAATTTATTTGTTATTTTGGGGAATGTTTACCAATTTCCTTGTACCAATTCTGATTTCTATCCACATGTACTTCTGTTGCGTAAATATTCCTATTTGGGAAAAGTGCATGTCCTAACCCATTTCCTTTTCCACCTAGTTCCTTTGACTGTCGATGACCAAATATTTAAGGTGCGTGGGCTCATCTTTTATTTGTAATTACAATATCAAGATTAATAATATAATGAGACAAATGAATATTAATATAATTTAGCCATAAACAGAATGTTGCTACTGTAACTTAAAACTTTTTAAAATTCGCTCCTTTATAATTCTATTTTATATTTTTCTTATTCCATTTATTCATACCGATTCTATAACTACCGAAAAAATCTATTTCACCTCATGTAGGTCTGTACATAAAATGTAAGGTTTCTGCACTTAACTCACTATTTATCTCAAGCCTGTGTGTTAGTTGAAGTAACAGTATTGATTCTCTTAATAAATCATTATTCACTTTAGTAAGTATGGTTTCATCCATCTCGATACAAAATAACCTAAATCATTTAAATAATTAATTCCCTTATTCCTATTATCTGTTTTCTGGCCTTCAGATGGCACTACTGAAACTACTGTTTTCAAAACCAACAATAGCAGTACCACCTTTGTGTACATACAAATCAAAATATTATAGGCTTAAGATCCTCTTCTTACATGAAAATCAGTGTTTTTACAGGTGGCTAAAGTTTTAGCTACATGAAAATATTCATTAATTAACTATAAAATATCATTTGTTTCATATTTTATGGGTGTGTCTACACACCCGATTTTATAGAGAAGAGTTTTATCATGTATCTTATGATTATGATAAATTATATTATTGTAGGAGATCAAATATTTGACGCTTGAAACTATATATTACTCCAGGTATCTAAATGTTTAGATACATAAAAGTCCTTAGCCTGGATGTTTGTATCACCTTGATTTCCATAAAGAAATACTTATATGAAATTACTTGTATATTTTCCAAGTTTTCAGGTTCCAGCTTACCAGAACCTGAACTACCATAATGAAATAAAGTTTAAAATTTTGACAGAGATGATTCGATTCCTCTGCAAAAATAATAAAATTTCATTTGTTTAAAATTTTCATTCATCATACTCATACCTACTGGAATTCCATACAGAAATTATAGATTCGATTTGCTGTATCATGTTATTTTATGTCATTTATCAATTGGTTTGGAGTTTAATTATTTAAAATATTAAAATTATTGTGCTAACAAGTACTTCTTAAACTTTCTTTAATTTGACATAAATTTAATGAACCAGGAATGTAATTAAGTATAAACATTTCTTCATATTATGGATCTTTATCTTCGATTCTATATGACTGTTTCCTCCATAAATTATTTCATTGAGTTCTAATGAGATAGTTAGTGTATTCATAATAATTGTCAAATAATTTCAAAAGAATGGAAGTTGGTCTTAAACTTTTGTTAACTATTTGAGGTACAAGATGAGGTAATAAACTACTTATATCATTTTTTTCCTTTATTTTTCCAAATGCATCATGAATCATTTAAATATTTATTCATATGTTTAGATGAGGTAATAAACTATTTATATCATTTTTTTCCTTTATTTTTCCAAATGCATCATGAATTACCTTCTGAAACCTATACTTTTGTCCTTCATTTTTTAAAAATCTTTCCTAGTGAATTACTCTCTCTTTCCTTTTATATTCACTACGTTTTCTAAGGGATGGTGAAACTTCTTCATGAACCCAATCTTGGATACTTACTATAGGAAGGCACTTTGGATCTTATAACTAAAGGATATAGACTAGGTTCATTGACAGACTTCGTTAAATTTTTTGGACATATTTAGGTAGGACTGTTTCACTTTATGCAATATTTTTGTTTAAGATTAACTTTCATTGCTTTTCTTGGCTATTCATATCCTAAAATATCTGCAACCCGATTTTCATAAAGCCATTGATTATTATGAACAGAAGCTCATTATAATATTTAAGTTTGTTCTTGGTTGTATCTAAAATCAAATCCATATAAGAGAAACCTTTTTATTAGATTCCTGATTTTTCTTTCAGATTTTAAAGTTTCATATTTTTCGAAATCAAATCAAATTATTTCTGATAAATTTGGAACCTAAATAATCTGAAAGCCAATGAAGTGAAAGCTAAAGCAAAAGAAATAGGATTTAAAGGATGTTGTAAACTTAGAAAACAAAAACTTATTGATCTTTAGTGTAATCATAATATTAATGAAGAAATGAATAATAACATCAACAGATCAAGCATGATTTATTAACAGTGCGATACAGTGAATGAAATAAAAACCAAACAACAACAAATCATTCAGATGATATATCTTATATGGACTAAATTATATTTTAAACAACTACACAAATTCTATTTAACAAATGCAACATATGGGAAAATAGTTTCTTATTATATTAAAAAGGAAAATCCATTTAATGAAACTAAATAGAAAGAATTTATTTTGAGATAAAATGTACCAAACAATGTATAAGACTATCTCTAGATAAATGGAATTGCAATCATATACAAATATGCGAAAAAATTTATCTCAGAATAAATTGAATTGGGAAAAGTATCAAAGCATCAGTTACTATCTGAAGATTGTATGAGAGAGTTTCAAGATAAATGAAAATGGAGATTTTATGAGAGAATTGCAAAGTCAATTAAATTGGGAAGCAATATCAGATGAAAATAGGCCATATCAGATGAAAATAGGATTATCCGAGTGGTCTAGGTGCTGCACTCATGGACTGTGTGGCTGGAAACAGTGAAGGTTCAAGTCCTCCCTCGGGCATGGGTGTGTGTGTGTTTGTCCTTAGGATAATTTAGGTTAGGTAGTGTGTAAGCTTAGGGACTGATAACCTTAGCAGTTAAGTCTAATAAGATTTAATACACATTTTTAACGTTTTTTTTTCAGGTGAAAATAAACGTTTTCTGAAGATTTTTTATACGATTTAAAGATAAAGTTAAATTGAATAATTTTTTAGGAACTCTCAATCAGTTAGAAGAATTGTAAAAAGTAATACCTTAACCTTATAAAATACTGATAGAATAGTTTAAAATATATAAGTATGCTATACGCTTAAGAAATGAATATTATCAATTTATAAAAACAATCTGTTATCATATTTTTCATGAAGAATGTAATGCTGAATGGTTTAAAAAACAAGATTATTAAAAAACAAGATTATTATTAAGATATGTAATGAAAAGTCTATTACAAACCAATTCGGTTATGGTGTTTTATTGCTTGATGATCCTCATGGTGGTAATGGTTACAGTGTAGGAGAATAGATTAATCTTATAATATTTCAACTGTATAAAAGAAAAATGTATTAATTAGAAATGATATATTAACTTTTCTATGTGGAAAACCAGATGGGAAATATTCGCTCCCAGAAAATTAACACAGATTTATAGTATGTAAAGGTTTAAAGACCTGGAATAATATATATTTTCAGGGTGTCAAATATATGACAACCTACAAAAAAATGACCCTAAATAATTCACATAAAGAAGTGAGCAATCCATTATTTGTTCACTGAACGAAGGTGAGAAATACCATAATTTTGATGAAAGCATTAAGAAGCTAACAAAAATATTTTTGTAAATGGCGCTGTTGTGAGTGCTTCTAATTCAGAATCTTTGGTGTAGAATGTATTTGATTTTTATAAAATAATGATTGTCATAAATATTTGGGAATTTAGTTTAAAGATGTTTGGTTTCCTTTATTTGAAGAAGAAAATGTATTATTTAAAATGACATTTTCAACTTTATTCTTTATGGAGTTTCAGCAAATGTCGTGCCATTGGCTGAACATTATTACATTATTAAAAAAATTTGTACAATCTATATATCATTACAATGCCGATGATCTTGCTTTAGAACATGAATATATTCAAAATGAAATCAAAGATGTAACACCAAATAATGTACATAAAAGAAACCTGCATTTAATTATCTATGGATAATTTTCAAAAACTAATAATGTGTTTTAGAACTGTAGTAGCTGTTGAAATTAGGGAATATTATATAAATTTAGAAAATAAATTATTTAATTATCTAAAATATACAGTATCTATTGAAAATGATAATTCTAAACAACTTGCTATAAATATTCAAAATTAATTAAAATAGAGGAGGAACCAAAGCAACAACTTATTGTACAACTAGAAGAAGAAAAATTTTAAATATTAACTTAAAACAAATAAATAGAAAATCATCAGAAATAGAAGAGAATGACATTATCTAGTAGTCACTACAAAACAACAACAGAAGCATTATTTCTGTAGAGGTTGTAGAACAATAATCAAATTAATCAAATCTAGATTATCGACATACAATACTTGTGAACAACCAGATAATAAATTTGAATATTTAAGAGAATGTGTAAACTATTGTATCACTTAAGTTGTGTTTGAATCAGCTTTTAAAGCACATAGAAAAGAAGATGGTAAATGAATATACAATATCTACTTGGATGACATAGAATATTACTTATATATTTTAATGATAGAGAGAGTGAAAGAACTAAAATTTAAAGATTTATTACTACCTCCTCTACAAATACAACCTTCAAAAATTTCTCAAGAACTCACCACTAAAGTAAACAACAAACTGATTCTCTTCTTGGTTGGCTTCTTCCAGTTTTTCCATTCATCTGTAAAGAATTTGTGTTGGTATTTTGCAACCATGACATATTAATCTGAAAGTTCGGTAGTTTTCACACCTGTCGGCACTAGCTTTCTTTGATATTGGTATTATTATATACTTCCTAAAGTTTGAGGCCATTTCACCTGTCTCATATACCTTCCTCACCTGATAAAAGAGTTTGGTCATGGCTGGCTCTCCCTAACCTATAAGCAGTTCCAACAGAATGTTGTCTATTTCCATGACCTTGTTTCGACTTACGCCTTTGAGTGCTCTTTCAAATTATTCACGCAGTATCATACCTCTTATCTCATCTATATCTGTGGTGTCACCGCCAGGCACCACACTTGCTAGGTGGTAGCCTTTAAATCGGCCACGGTCCGTTAATATACGTCGGACCCGCGTGTCGCCACTATCAGTGATTGCAGACCGAGCGCCGCCTCACGGCAGGTCCAGAGAGACTTCCTAGCACTCGCCCCAGTTGTACAGCCGACTTTGCTAGCGATGGTTCGCTGACAAAGACGATAGTTAGCATAGCCTTCAGCTACGTCATTTGCTACGACCTAGCAAGGCGCCGTTACCAGTTAATATTGATGCTGTAAAACATGTACCGTCAAGAGCGATGTTCACCAATTATGGATTAAAGTTTAGTATTCCACAGCTACGTCCTTATTTGCTAGTCTAATTTCCTTGACCTGTTCCAGACCTCACACCAGCCTGTGTGAGCTAAAACGTGTGCCTTTTGGCTTCCTCTCATAGTGGTTTGGCTCTCATGCCAATCCACAACATTTGGCGACGAGGCCAATCCGCGTTCCTAACTATACTGCCGTGATTTACTTGTGTAATGGCTTCGCCACCATCCCCAGATGTACCGTCCGAATTATATCGCTTACAGAATCATCAGACGCAGGCCCTACTAGATGCCCTTGGACAGCTCGTCCAGGGTCAACGTGCAATGCAAAACGATGCGGCAGCCGCCGCTCCACCGCTCACGCAGCCACAACACGCAGTTGCACCAACTTTTCGTCCTTTTGATGCTGCACTGGAAAGCTGGACGGAGTGGTCGCACCAATTTGGATTCCATCTCGCCGCCTACAGAATTCAAGGTAATGAGCGGCAGCCTTTCATATTATCTTCCGTTGGAGTGACCACGTACCGTGTGATAGTCAAATTATTTCCCCGACGCGATGTAGCAACTCTGTCCTACGAAGAAATTTTGTCTGCATTAGATGGATATTTCAAAGAATCAGTCAATGTAGTTGCAAAAAGGTATACCTTCTTTCGTACAAAACGTACGGCAAGTCAGACTAATAGGGAGTGGGTTGCAACTTTGCAAGGCCTTACTAGGGATTATGCTTTTGAGTGTCGATGTGCACTCCCTTAATCAGATACTATGGTGCGTGATGGAATTTCGCAGAACGTTTCTGATGTTCGTATAAGGGAACAGATTTTGAAACTAGTCAATCCCTCCCTTCAACAAATGATGGACATATTGGATCGGCAGGACACAAGTGACTTTGCTCTGGAATCATTTGAAACTTCACCACCCGTGTGTCAGGTTAACCAGTCCGCTGGGCGCGCTGCACGGAACAGTAAACAGCCCTCGCGCCTGTCCGTGCAGCTGCCACCAGGCTCTCAGCCACGTGTGCCGCGCAGGCAAGCAAATGCAGTGCTAAAATCATGCCCGCAGTGTGCTGCTAGACATTCGCGTGAGAATTGCTTGTCACGCCAGGCTATTTGCTTTTTCTGTAATTAAGAAGGAATGTTCAGAGTATTTGCCAGAAAAAGCTCAGATCAGACACTCACAACTATTGCCGGCCCTTTGCTTCGCGCTGGAATCGGAATCGAACCCAGGATACTCTGGCTCGTGAAACTTCGCCGATGGAAATTCATGTAGTTCATTCCACTCTGCCCAGTGCCACTCTCTCTAACAGTGACTGTGTTCGTCCCACTATAGTGTGCGTCGACATCGACGGAAATCCCGTCATGTCACACGTGATTTGTACCAGTGTCAGTTCACGTAGCACGAGACAGTCGATCTTGTCGTCAGCAGGGCAATAAACTTTTTGTAGACTTGGACATTAACGGCAAAGTGATACCATTCCAGCTCGATACAGGAGCTGCAGTTTCAGTGGTCAATCAAGACATGTACAAACAGCTGGGCACACCTCTGTTGCGTGCCGCAAATGTTAAGCTAACTACATATTCCGGTCACGGGCTCCCTGTTTTAGGACAGTGCAGCCTTCTTGCAACATGCAAGGGACAAAAAAAACTTGTGTCATTGTACGTCCTTCGTTCTTCTTCAGCAGTGAACTTGTTTGGTTTAGATTTATTTCAGTTGTTTAACTTGTCTACAGTCAACCAGGTCCTATCAGTGATCCAGACTGTGCCTTCAGACGGTGTTTCTCGTCTATGTGAGGAATTTGCAGACATTTTTGCACCAGGCCTCGGTTGCGCTAGGAACTATAAAGCCCATTTGGAACCGAAAGTAAACGCGCAACCGAAATTTTTCAGAGCGCGCGATGTTCCCCACGCAATGCGCGATGACGTCGCAAAAACATTACACGAATTGGAATCACAGGGTGTAACTGAACGCGTGCAGGCTTCTCTCTGGGCATCACCCTTAGAAATTTTGCCAAAAACCTTCCGGAAAATTGAGACTTCGCGTGGACATCAAGGCAACAGTGAATCCACAACTAGTGACTGCAACTTTTCCTTTACCCCGCCCAGAAGATCTTTTTGACAAACTGTGCCCGGGTAAATATTTTTCGAAGTTGGACCTAGCATATGTGTACTTGCAAATACCGGTGGACGAAGAATCCCAGCGCGTTTTGGTGGTTAACACGCATCTTGGTTTGTACCGATTCAAACGACTGCCATTCAGGTGTGCATCCGCCCCTGCATTGTTTCAGCAATATCTACAATCTATTTGTGCGTCGGTCCCTACTGAAGCAAACTATCTGGACGATGTTGTGATCTCTAGAAAGACGGAAGAAGAACATTTAGCCAATCTCAGAACATTATTTCAGGTCTTGCGACAAAGTGGTCTTCGCTTGCGGAAGGACAAATGTGTGTATTTTGCTCGTGACTTACCCTATCTGGGACATGTACTCAATGCCCAAGGCATACATCCCAGTCCAGAGCACCTCCGTGCCATACAAGACTTGCCTTCGCCGCAGAATTTGAAGCAGCTACAGAGTGTGCTGGGAAAAATAAATTACTATAACAAATATGTTCCACACGCCTCTTCCATTTCAGCTCCGCTTCATCGCTTACGCCGTTCGTCTGGACGACGGAATGCGAACGCGCCTTTCGCCAGCTGAAATCGGCGTTGCTTTCCAATACTTGCCTTACGCCATTCGATCCCCGGAAGCCCCTTTTGTTCATGGTGGATGCATCGGATTTCGGGATCGGTGCTGTGCTTGCGCCCAAAGATGGATCGCACGATCGCCCTATTGCCATTGCGTCCAAATTGCTCTCGTCTGCGCAAAGACATTATTCACAGATCGAGAAAGAAGCATTGGCTCTCGTATTTGGTGTTACAAAGTTTCATGATTTCTTGCATGGTCGTCACTTTCCCATCATCACAGACCACAAACCTTTGACATCGCTCTTTCATCCGACCAAGCCTGTACCTCCACGTACAGCGCAGAAATTCATTCGCTGGTCTATTTTCCTCTCGCAGTACCGCTACGATATCTTGTATCGGTCCACTGCTAAGCACGGAAACGCCGATTCGTTGTCCCGTTTGCCTGTTGCTGAGGTTAGAGCATTCGATTCCTCCGAACTTGCTTGCATGTTCATTGATTCAGAAACCGATGACGTCGTCGACTCGTTTCCGATTGATTTTCGTCGTGTAGCTACAGCCACAGCTGCCGACCCTGTCCTGGCTACAGTTCTGCGTTTCGAAGCTACTCAATAGCCCTTGTCAAAGTCAAGGATGGGGGATCCGTCGGTTCGCCGATTGTTTGCTCACAAGGAGAGACTTTTTGTACGACGTGGTGTTTTGCTGTTGCGTTCTGATAATGATCAGTTCCGGGTCGTGGTCCCACGTTCGTTACAGTCCTGTGTCTTACGGCTTCTCCACCAAGGACATTGGGGTATGGTGAGAACGAAACTACTTGCTCGTCAGCACTGTACTTGGTTTGGAATCGATGCTGCGATTACGAATTTGTGCTCTTCTTGCATGGTGTGTGCCGAACAACAATCAGCACCACTGCGGAAATTCTTTGCATGGCCAAAAGCCGCTTCCCCTTGGCAACGCTTACACATCGATTTTGCTGGTCCATTCTGGAATGCTCGATGGTTGGTTCTGGTCGATTCATTCAGTAGTTTTCCTTTTGTTGTCCGGATGTCTTCCACGACGTCATCTGCCACCATTCAAGCGTTATCCGCTATCTTTTGCATTGAAGGTCTTCCACAGACTATTGTTTCCGACAATGGACAACAATTCATGTCCGCAGAAATTTCAGTCATTCTGCAAGGCCAATGGTATTCAACATCTGACGTCCGCGCCGTTTTCGCCACAGTCAAACGGTGCCGCCGAACGTTTGGTCAGGACTTTCAAGTCACAGATGTTGAAGTTGAAAGAGTCTCAATCTCGGGAGGACGCGTTATTGCTCTTTTTGTCCTCGTATCGCTCTCAGCCTCGAGATGGTCGCTCGCTGGTGGAGTTGCTTCACGGTCGCCCTCATCGCAGCTTGATGTCTTTGCTACACCCGCCGCATCAGGTTCCTGTGCAGACACCTGCTTTTGCCCCAGGCGACGTTGTCTACTACCGCAACTATCGAGGTTCACGGCGTCGGTTCGAAGGGCGCATTCTTCGCTGCCTCGGCCGCGCTATGTACCTGGTTTTGGGGGCCTCTGGTGAGGTGCGTCGGCATCTCAATCAGCTGCGCCTCTGTCGTCACACGGGATCTGCCGCTCCCCGTCTGCTTTCAGCGATGGTGCCGTCCGGTCAGCGCCCTTGGGACCCATCTACTGGCTCGCCTGAGCCCCAGGTGTTACCGACGCTGCCTTCCATTTTGCCCCATGGCGACGCGCCGCCGCCGCCGCCGCCGCCGCAGCCTGTTCTCCCGCCGGCGACGCCCGCATCGGACGCGTCGCTGCAGCCGCCGGGCGCCTCCCTGGGTCACGCGCCGTCGATCGCTTCCCGTTACCAGTTGTCCTCCGACATGGAACTCTTGCCCGCTCCGGACCATATGTCGCCTTCGCGCGTCGGGTTCCCCGGCCCGATGAAGGTCGACCCTTCGGCCCCTCCTGTCTCTCTACGGACGCATACGCCGCATGTTGGCGTGCATCCTGGAGCAGGTTTTCAGGCGTTTCCTAGCTCCCCTCGGTCCGAATGGCAGGGTGCGGGTGGCACAACCTAGCCTGTTGTTAGGCTCCCCACCTCGTCGCATACGTCAATATGGGGTCCTCCCCACGGCGGGCGGAAGCCTTATGCCACAACCGTCCGCCGATTTGCGGGGGAGGAATGTGGTGTCACCGCCAGACACCACACTCGCTAGGTGGTAGCCTTTAAATCGGCCGCGGTCCGTTGGTATACGTCGGACCCGCGTGTCGCCACTATCAGTGATTGCCGAGCGCCGCCACACGGCAGGTCTAAAGAGACTTCCTAGCACTCGCCCCAGTTGTACAGCCGACTTTGCTAGCAATGATTCACTGACAAAATACGCTCGCATTTGCCGAGACGATAGTTAGCATAGCCTTCAGCAACGTCATTTGCTACGACCTAGCAAGGCGCCACTACCAGTTACTATTGATGCTGTAAAACATGTACCGTCAAGAGCGATGTTCACCAATTATGGGTTAAAGTTAAGTATTCCACAGCTACGTCCTTTTTTGCTAGTCTAATTTCCTTGACCTGTTCCAGACCTCACGCCAGCCTGCGTGAGCTAAGACGCGTGCCTTTTGGCTTCCTCTCATAGTGGGTTGGCTCTCTTGCCAATCCACAGCAATATCAGCGTCCTCTTCCTTTTCTATAATTGCGCTCTAATGTACTTCTCCCGTGTATAGATCCTCCATGCAATCCTTCTACCTTTCTGCTTTCCCTTCTTTGCTTAGGACTGGTTTTTCATCTGACCTCTTGATATTAATACAGGTGATCCGTTTTCCTCCAAAGTTCTCTTTAATTTTCCTGTAGGTGGCATCTATCTTATAGCTAATGATATAGGCCTCTGCGTCCTTGAATTTGTCCTCTGATCACTCATGGTTAACCATTTTGCACTTCCTGTCGATGTCATTTTTGACACGTTTGTATTCCCTTGCCCTTGCGTCATTTGCTAGATTTTTATAATTTCTCTTTTACCATTTAAATTCAGTATATCTTATGTTACCAAAAGATTTCCACTAGCCCCGGTCTTTTTACGTACTTGATCCTCAGTTGCCTTCAGTATTTCCTCTCTCAGAGCTATCCATTCTTCTTCTACTGAATCCCTTTCCTCTGTTCTTGTCACTCGTTCCCCAATGCTGCCTCTGATACTTCGTACAGCCTGTGGTTCTTTCGGTTTGTCCAGGTTCCATCTTCTTAAAATCTTACATTTTTGCGGTATCTTCAGTTTCAGTCACAGTTCATAACCAATAAACTGTGGTCAGAGTCCACATCTGTTCCAGAAAATGTCTCACAATTTAAAAAATGTCTCCTAAATCTCTGTCTAATCATTATATAACCAATCTGAAAAATTCCAGATCCTATAGGTCTCTTCCATGTATACAGCCTTCTTTCATGATTCTTAAGCCAAGTCTTACGTACGATTAAACGGTACTCTGTGCAAATTTCTACCTGGCGATTTCCTCTTTCATTCCTTTCCACGAGTTCGCATTCAACTACGAGTTTTCCCTCTCTTCCTTTTTCTACTGTCGAATTTCAGTCTCCCATGACTATTAAATTTTGGCCTCTCTTAACTGTCTGAATAATTTCTTTAATCTCATCACACATTTCACCAATCTCTTCATCAGTTGCAGAGCTAGTTGTCATTTAAACTTGTACTACAGTCGTGGGTGTGGGCCTCGTGTCTATCTTCGCTACAATAATGTGTTCACTATGCTGTTCGTAGTAGCTTTCTTAAATCATTGTTAAACCTACATCTTCCTTACCCCTATTTGATTTTGTTTTCACAACCGCGTTTTCACCACACCAGTAGTCCTGTTTCTCTTGCCACCGAACTTCAGTAATTCCCACTATACCTAATTTTAACGCATTGGTTTAACTTCTTAAATTTTCTAATCTACCTGCCCGATTAAGGGATCTGATATTCCACTGTCCGATCCGTAGAAATCCAGTTTTCTTTCTCTTGATTACGTCGCCCTCCTGAGCAGTCCCCGCCCATAGATCCCAACGGGGGATTATGTTACCCCCGGAATATTTTACCCATAAGCATGACATCATTCTTTAACCATAGAGTAAAGCTGCATGCCCTCGGAATAAATTACGGCTGTAGTGCCCCCTTACTTTCGGACGCTCGCAGTATCAGCACAGCAAAGCCGTTTTGGTTAATGTTACAAGGCCAGTTCAGGTAATCAGCCACACTGTTGCCCCTGAAACTACTGAACAGGCTGCTGCCGTCCTTCAGGAAACACACTTGTGTTTGGCCCCAAACAGATACCCCACCGTTGTGGTCGCAATTACGGCACGACTATCTGTATCGCAGACGCACGCAAGCCTCTTCACCAGTGGTAAGGTCCATGGTTTATTGGGAAGGGGTATGGGGAGTGATTTTCATTATTACGAGTTATGAACTACTAAGTGATCGTATTAAGTAAATACAGAACATAATATCGTTTGCATGACTCTCTACAAAGCCTTTGTCATGCAGATATATGTTACACTTGCTTTACGATTTGCCAGTGATATCTTTACAAAGCTCATATTGTCTTCTGACATCGCCAGTGATAATGATATATTGAGCTAAATGTTTTCTTGCAGATATGGCTACAGTGAATCTCATTTGCTACTGTGGTCAGGGATAAGTTTCGCAGACTTGAAATTTTCCATTTTTTGTCTCTACTAGTACTACTTCAATCTACAAAATTATCATCTACTGTTTACTCCACCAATGGATCGGTTGTAGTAATGTACAATGTTTGGCTGATCAATATTAGTTTTTTGTTTAGTAGCGATTGAACATCGGCGTGCATTTTTAACAGGATGTACTATAAATTCTTTAGACAATATTTTAGTCACGCTGTTGTCAAATTATCATACGACTCCTATATTATTTTCTGTTTCCATCCTCCAGTTACGAAATTCACTGGGTCGCCATTGTGCAAACTTGACCTCTTTTAGTGGTCATTTTTCTGGCCCGTTTTGATGAATAGCATCAGTTATTTTCACATTTGTTTTCTTGCAAAGTAGTTTGTAATCTTGGAGTGTATAGAAATTGTCACAATACAAGGGAAACAGTTGGTATGGATATTTATTCTTTACTGTTTATGTCAGTTTCCTAACATCATCTTCTCCATGGCCTGTATTTCATGCTTCAATGCTTCACATCATCCCTCATGGAAGTCAACTGGCAGAGAGTACCATGAACGAGGTCCTGCAAGGAATTCTTTGAATCCAAAACGGATCGGCTTTCCATGCAGATGCTGTTTACCGCTATGACGTCCAGTATGGGTTATCACTGATTCATCAGTATTGAATTTTCTCTCAATAGGAATATACAAGAGAAATTTTTCTTTGATGGTAGAAAAATCCCCGTAATGTTATCCATTTTGTCACTTGTGCTTAAGTTGTTGTTATCTGCTACATGATAATATCTTAATATGTCTGCGAACAGATTGCGTCACATCGATCTAGCTACTGTAATATTGTGGCAATCTTCGTCAATCTCACAGTACATGCGACGTCTAGGTAAAGGAGCTTAACAGCTTAGAATCAGTGTACCTAGAAAATAGTACATTTCATCGCTGAAAGACAGAAACTAGTGTTATGTTTCTCAGCGACGTGTATTACCGTGTGATTTACATTGTTTTCTGTAGCATCTTCGTTGAAAATTGTCTCGAAGAACACGATTGGTTCACTATCTTTATTGAGTGTATGCACTAATCGTGGAGGTGTCGGTGACAATTAATCCTGCTGGGGAAGCAAATCGCTCTTTATCCATTTACGTTGCCTGACGTTAAGCTGTCTTCCGTGGCGTAAAGGGCCACCAGAGTCATTGTTAGCCCCAACAGATTGAGAAACTGAGCGAAACTGTTCATCAAGACGACAGTGCCACCTCGTGACCTTCATTAACTGGTCCCAGATGTAGTTGGAATAGGTTCACTAAATGGAAAAGTATTGGTAAGACCGACATTGGACAAAAAGATGATGTTCCACATACACATTGGGGAGAAGAGGTTTGCGAGGCACGATCCCACCTAAGCCCCTGCTGTACTTTTCCTTCAGCAAGGATCTTAAGATAGAAACAAAATGCAAACTGTACTAGAGAACAGTCCCACCATAACCAACTCATGGGTGTTCATCGTAGGGTATAACGTGCACATCCAACCTCCAAAAATTGAAAGTAGTAAAGAACAGACTGGTGATGTGGATTCTTGACGTCTCCCCATAGACACACGACCATTATCTTCACGATTCAGCGGAACAAGGATACCTGAAAGACACACTTGTAAGATTAGACAAATCTCTACACAGTATGTTAGACCCAGTAAGGGGCTAACTAGATATTTAAGGGACCTAGGATTAGAAACAGCAGGCCGAGGTGGCCGAACGGTTCTAGGCGCTACAGTCTGGAACCGCTCGACCGCTACGGTCGCAGGTTCGATTCCTGCCTCGGGCATGGATATGAGTGATGTCCTTAGGTTAGTTAGGTTTAAGTAGTTCTAAGTTCTAGGGGACTGATGACCTTAGAACTCAGGTCCCATAGTGCTCAGAGCCATTTGAACCATTTGATTAGAAACACCAAGGAAATGCCACAGACAGTATTACCACTGACATTTTAGGATGCAGTAGACTGAGCAAGGAGTGAATGTGTACTGCAAATTGCTTCGTAAATGTCGACATAAATTAAATTATAGTCGTACGATAAAGCCCTAGGGAAACAATATAAAAAGCCGTGTCAAGTCAGTGGCTACGAGGAACAAACAAAAACATAAAACAACGTTTAGCTAGGAATATAATCTGGCAACAATCGCCTTCAAAACAATGTTCAAATATGTGTGCATTCCTAAGGGACCAAGCTGCTGAGATCATCGGTCCCTAGACTTACACACTACTTAAACTAACTTATGCTAAGAGCAACACACAAACCCATGCCCGAAGGAGGGCTCGAACCCCTCGTGATGACTGGGTATTGTGTGATGTCCTTAGGTTAGTTAGGTTTAAGTAGTTCTAAGTTCTAGGGGACTGATGACCATAGATGTTAACTCCCATAGTGCTCAGAGCCATTTGAGGGCTCGAACCTCTGGCGGGAGGGGCCGCGCAGTCCGTGACATGGCGCCTCTAACTGCGCGTCCACTCTGCACGGCACAAGCGCATTCGTATCCCATTTGAGTTAATGTATACGGTTACTATTCTTCCGAGCCAAATTAATTAAATTAAGGCACGGAGCAACAAGCAAGTTGGTGCACTAGGAGGGCGACGCCAGTGGAGGGGAGCAGTGCAAACCCCCCACACACTCTACCCACGCAACAGTATCGGCTCAATCAGCTGACTGCTTTCAGTACGATCGCAGAGGCCGAATGGGTAAGAGGGGTTACCATGCAAATTGAGTGGACCTCCGCCCAGGTGAAAAACAATTGGAGTGGTGAAGTGTGGCAACCACAGCACCAAAGAACCCGTCCAATCGCACACCTCACGAAAGGAGAATGGCCGGAGGGCAAACGCCACAGCTGTAACCGTCGAAGACCTCCAGAACATACCGTTTTGTATTGTAGATAAAGCGAGAGCAGCAGAGCATAAAAAATTAAGTACGCCAAACTTAATCATACGTAGATTCGGCGAAGTCGAAGGACATGTTCTCCACACCGTGAGACACACATTCGCTCACACACAAACACAAACACACACACACACACACACACACACACACACACACACACACAGTCAAACATTCTGTAGGGCCGGTATCAATACTCTCGTATATCGTTGAGAGAAATGGGTGGCTATGTTAAGATATCTGGATATGAGGAATAAAGGTCTAGATTGTTAATGAGTCTTTTATTTAAAAAGTTTGTTTTGGATATTTACATAAAAATTCAGTACTCACTTTTCAGTACGACATCGTAAAATATGGTTAAAAATGCCGAAAAGTGGAAAACATAACAATTCAAGAAAATAAATGGAAAATAATGGCATAATTTGAAAAATACGAAATATGGAAAAATAGTGGAAATGTAGATATCAAATGTGTATACAGAATAATTTGTATTCATATTGAAGGAGTAAATGAAATTTGTGGCATAATCACTGTATACAAAGGAGGTGAATGGAACTAGACACACACTTATGAGCAAAAATTATTGTGTAGAGGGGGTCGCTTTGTTTCTGGGTAAGGTCCATACTTTTGCTGTCTAGCATAGCTACATTCGCAACTAACCAACTCTTAATCCATAAGCAACGAAGTTATCCGCACTAACGGGATGTGACTTCTATATTCTTTATTTGTACATGCAAACATCGTGATGCACAGTTAACCAGCTCTGGTTCAGAGTTCGATACTGAATCCTGCCCTCAGTGTGGTTCTTGCATCGGTGAGAATTTAGGCAGACATTCGTTTCTTAAGACAAATTCGTCTTTCTATTGCAATGGTCCCCAACTTTTTCGCAGCACGACCTCTTGCCTCGTCTACAATAGTTTATGATCTGATTTTTGTTCAGTTAAAGACCCAGTTCGTCTTTTGTAATAGCTAACTGATTAAGACTCAATGTACTTCTTTTCGTACATCTTTACGGAAGTAAAGATAGCAAAGCAATGTGACAATCAACAAAAATGTTGCACAAAATTCATTTTGTGCAAACGATTGTTGGCCACATAAATTAACTGAATTATCAGTAAATCCTATAAAAGGTCTTTGTGCTACAAAAAGCAGTTTACAATAGCTTGTTCTCCCCCATATACGTCGCTCATATAAGCTGCATAGCTATAACCTTGGGAACGACACATCATACCATCTAAAAAGTCTTTTCCTGGAATCTCTAGAATTTTGTCACTTATACTAGTGGCCTTTTTCTTTATTAAGAAAATTGATTTTCTACTTCTCTCAACAAATATGGTACTTTTTGTGATTTACCATGTTCCAAATTCTAGACGTGTCCTATAAACGCTACATCATATTTGACAGTAATTGAATGAGTTCCAAGAGACTGCTTCTATATGTAAAGCCTTGTCCTTGACCATGCGCCAGATATGCAAGACTTGGTTTAGCCAGAAGCAAACATATAACCAATAATCTAGATAAAAGATGCTTCCAATTAATTTTTTTCCTATCCATTAATTACAAGGCTGATTAATTTGATGTTTTGTGTAATTTTAGGCTCATTTCCAAAGTTTTTCACATTTCAAGTTTTCCCAGATGCTCGTTTTTAGTTTCATAATCGCCCGCTTCAGGATTAAGTTTCCACCGCTTCTGAAATTAAGTCATAAATTCAGATTGTCCACTAGTACTACTAGTGACAGCAAATAAACGACATCAGAGGGAGTACAGATTGATAATCATAGGAAAGTAAACCATACAAAAACGCAAATTTTTTTCTCCATAAGGTTGAAAAACTATTCTTTTGAAAGATACCGCTATTTTGTTTTTGATCCGTGCCTAGATACAGCGCTAAAGGTACCGTCTCTGTTTAGGAATTCTTCCCTTCCTTTTTGTGATCGCAGTGCGAACATTATCAGCAACTAATATTCTTCTGCGAGAAACATTTCGCAAGTCCTAAAGTGCTTCATTCATGTTATTATAGAGTCTGGTAGAAGTAACATTATAAGTATTATCACAGTCATTTTCACTATTTTTTCTTACTTCGTCTTCTTCATGGGTTATCATCATTTCTGTAGTGTAGCTTTTGCCTTCTAAAGATGTGCTGATATTCCCTAAATCTTGCATGGAAGTGAGAACCGTTTTCTTTAGATGCACTTCGATATAATCAGTTTTTGTAACATATTTGAAGGTGGCTCCAAACCACGAAGTGCATCAGTTTTAGCCTGTTTCGTTTTTCTCTGCTGAAATACAACTTTTCTTTTACATGTGTGGACTCTTAATATTAATGTTTTTGGTTCCTTAGTACGCTTGGCTAAAAAAAATAGTATTCTCTATCAGTATAATCGACATCATATATCGAAAATATGTTTATCTGTTGGATTATAGGTATACATTTTATAATATATAAGCGTTTATAATGGATAAATACATTATTATTGTAAACGAATAAAGCCAGTCGCCGTCTCTGTGAGAGATAGCTGTTCGTATGTACAGTAAATATGGCTTGAGTTACTTAGTGAAACAAACGTGCTGGAAGGCAATGGCAGGTAAATATTACTTAGTGTTTTTGAGTTTTCTGAAAAGTATTACCATGGAGCGTGCCTAGCGCTTCATAATTTCTAAACAATGCGTTTACTCAGAGTTACCTGTTCTCAAACGATGGGTGACTGTGATTAGGAACGTTTCACATTCTTAACCCAAGTCACCAACCTGCATATTTCTGCCGCCTGACGTGAAATATTTCTTGCTACGCTTGCGTACGGGACTTAATACTTCCTACCAAAATCAATACGGTAATGTTACAACAAATTTCGGTTAGTATCAGCTATCCATTTTTTAAAGTTACATGACATAATAAATGGCATTTTGCTGCCTGGGTAAGATAAGCCAGAAATATAAACCTTAACAGAAGTGATGCTTTTAGCACGTACGAGCTGAGCATAAAATGGTCAACTGACAAGTGGCTATTACAATTTCTTTTATGATTTATGTATGTGACCTATGCTGCCGAGGCATGTCATGTATCTTTCTCGTGTAACTTTTGAAAATAGATATATTATGCTAACCTAAACGGGCTAAATTCCATTCCAAGCGCAGCTGTTGGCTGTATGGCTGTGTTTTACATCCTAAATTTCATCACAGTTCGTGAAGCGGAAGCGATCATGTATTCAATAATGATATATTCTGTCACATATTGTTAAACTAATCCACTTACGTAGGTTTTAATTTTTTTCTCAAGATATCTTTTCACGCCATTCGTAACACACTATCAAAACAACAATCATTCACTTCACGTCAGTCACAGTCACAACAAGGAAGGAAGGAGAAATGAAACAGCCGACAAGCAACGACAGTTTTGGGGGAACCCCGACCAAGCCACCCAGCTACGAAAATAAAAACAACACTAACGGTTCCAGAATGAGATTTTCATTCTGCGCCGGAGTGTGTGCTGATATGAAACTTCCTGGCAGATTAAAACTGTGTGCCGGAGCGCGACGCGAACTCGAGGCGGAGTCGCGGTCTGGCACACAGTTATAATCTGCCAGGAAGTTTCAACACTTACGGTTTCCGTTACTATCTGTCCAATCCAAAGTAAGCTAAAACGCTAAAGTTGAAACCAGTAAAAGTCACTGTACTGCGTGCGAGCTATTTTTTGGCGCGAGCACGGTTACTAAAATGTATTCCATTAACCACGGTACAAAGTATTGCACATGAACTGTGTGTGTTGTTGCCACATTACAGCAGTTTTCAATGTGAGCGTCTTTAAAATGAGCTTCCACAGTTGTTTTAGTTCCGTAAAGTAAATGGTTCAAATGGCTCTGAGCACTATAGGAGTTAACTTCTGAGGTCATCAGTCCCCTAGAACTTTGAACCACTTAAACCTAACTAATCTAAGGATATCACACACATCCATGCCCGATGCAGGATTCGAACCTGCGACCGTAGCGGTCGCGCTTTTCCAGACTGTAGCGCCTAGAACCGCTCGGCCACCCTGGCCGGCTTGTTCCGTGAGATACTTCTGCCACAGCAGATCATCAGCAAGTAAACTGAGTTGTCAGTATGGCACGAGACATTGTCCCCAGCAACGCCAATCGCCGCGCGGAAGGAGATGTAGTGTTTCCCCTCTCCCCACTAACTCCAGTGAGGTGAGCTCGCTATAGACATACAGACAGACTGTGTGTTTTATCAGTATTTTATCTTAATAAAAAGAAAGAAATAACGCTGCTTGTTGTAAGGGAAAAACGACGATTTTAATTGCAGTCTGTTGTCACCCCCACGCCGGCGGCACCCGTGACGAGCCAACCCCCCTCCTCCCCCCCCCTCGCCCTCCTTTCTAAGCTACGTCATATGTGCTATCAGCTTACTGGATTAAGGAAAATGATCTAAAGTAAAAAAAAGAGTCCATTGTTGCTTGTACGTAGCGAAATTTCCGCATGTACTTCTTTTCCTCTGTGGTCCTGGTCGACCGTGTTGTCAGAAAATATCGGCTTAAAAGAGCTTGTATTTCAGAGAAAAGTAATAAATCTCTATTAAATCATCTCCAAAATGGCGCTGGATGGAGGTTTCGTTTATAAATGGATTGGCGCCGGGGGCTAAAGCGGAGTGGCATATTAGGTCCCTCCACCAGCACTCTGCTTAACGAATTAACATGGCGCTTGCAGAGGCGGATGAAATCCTTCACGTGTTTGCGTCATGACGTCCCAAGTTTTCACAGACACCGACGGGAGATAATTTCCGTAGTATAAGCCCGGATTTAACTTTAATCCCATTTTAACATTAGCGAACCCTTATTTCATTACCCGATGCCGTTACGAATTAACGTGTGTGTTTCTGCTGTTGGTTTTTACCCAAGCCCTCTAAGTAAGCCAATGGCGGGTGAAATATCAAGCCACCTAATGCCCCCGATGCGTTTCGAAAATACGATTCTAATTACGTAAAATAGCAGCCGCCTAGGTAGCCTGGTATTTTCGAGTATTCTCTGCTGAATTAAACGACCGGCAGTCTGACGTGCTCGATAGTCAAGCAAGGGGTTTGGTGGTTTACAACACATATTTCAGTGTCTGTCAGGTCTTACATTCCGCAAAATTATATATTACCAGAGGGACTAGCAACTAAAATCACATAATGTATAAATAATGACATCCTCGGTAGGAAGCATCATAATTACGTGTAGTTTTAATTACCACTTCAAAAAACAAAGTTCCTTAATTAATCAGTAGCTTGTTTACAGGTACACGCCTAAAGGCTTATTACAAGGAATTCATCTTGTGGGGCAGCATTAACTGTAGAATTCCATTTTGTAAATTGAAGAAACCGCACAACAGTTGCTGACTCAGTTACATTATTTTATTGTTTACACGACCGATTTCGAAATACTTAATCCATCATATGATGTAAACCATAAGAATCAAAAGAATATATTATAAGACTTACGCAAGCAATCCTCAAATAATGAAAAACATGATGTATATGAAAGTATTCACACTTAAGATCTTTCAATTAATCTGTTAAAATGACGAGACTTTGGTCACATAAACTGGGAGGAAATTGTCGTCAGCCAAAATAATTCCTCCGTTATTTATACTGAAATATCTTGATAATAGGTTAAGGAACCGGGAAACTTTCAAAATGGATCTTTTTATCAATCTGGAGTACATCGCATTGGCTGCGTGAGAGCTCGGACATATAACAGTAGATACGGACGTGTAACAGTAGATACGGGTAGTAATTTTCGAAAGAGATTCAAAGGAAACTCAGATCTTGCCAAATCCAGGTCAGCTTTGACTCAGGGCAGAATCTAAAGGGGAAAAGTTTAGGTTTCATTAACGTCCGCTTCTTCTCAATAATGGCGGATGTGAGGACCTTGAGATCATATAAGGAAGAGCTTAACTGCTCGTCATGAGAATCACCTGAATTTACCGATTCTTCCAGAATGAAATTTTCACTCTATAGCTGAGTGTGCACTGAGATGAATCTTCCTGGTAAATTAAAAATTGTCTGCAGCATCATTCAAAAAATGACCGTGGCTCCAGCCAAAGTAATAAATTTCAGAAGTGGTAAAATTAAGGAATGACTCGTACAAGCACTTAATGCTTTCTCAGTCTTCTCGCCGAACTACGTATCTGATGAAACGAGCAAAATCTATATGTATGAAAATAGATGTGCGAGTATGTATGTGTGTATGTATGTTTGTATGTATGTATAAGTGTTCAACAACTCCTCCTAAACTACTGGAACGATTTGTTTCAAACTTGGAACACATATCACTTACTGTCCAGAAAGAAGCACTGTGGGCTAAGAATAATCCACTCACTAAGGGTGTGGGGGGATGGGGTGAAATGGAGAAGATCTCTCGATGCACAAGTACCAGGGCTATATTCATCCAGCATTTGAGAAGGAGAGCATTAAGTCACTTATAATTGCTATGTAATTCGAAACCCTTAAGAAATTTGTTCTCGCTGACACTCCTCACAGAATGATAAAAACAGTTTATAACTTAACTACATTTTGCTGTTGAAGCAGTAAACCTGCCACATGAGGCACGCCATTTTAATTTATCACTTATGTACTGTTTCCCGATAAATTTTGCAGAGAGTATACTCATATAGCACTGAACATACATGCAAAATTATATAATTTCATGACACAAAGTTGAGGAAACATGACGTCATAAACAATGAGATGAGTGAAAAACTGCGACATCATCCATGACGTTTTAGTTTATTATTTCTTTACTACTACCTGTGTTCACAACAAATTTCACTGGCGCTATCCATATACACCACTGAACCTCCCTGCAACATTATATCATTGCAAGACACATAGTTAACGAGATAAGCTTTCATAAGCGATTACTTGCATGGAAAGAAAACTGCAGGGAGAAATTCGCTAGACATACAGATGAAATTAGAGAACAAATATGTGAAATGTATACTGATCAGCCAAAACAATACAGCCACTGCCCAAAGTGACGTTGGATGCCGCCTGGTGGGGTTGCAGGCACGTGACGCGGTAACAAAACTGTGTAAGCAGAGCAGTCACGTACGGGGGATCACGCTAGCGAAGAGATGGGTTGCAAATGGTGAAATCGTTTGAGATAAGCAGCTTTGACAAAGGGCAGATTATTATTATACAGAGCCAGTGAGTGATTATCGCGAAAACGTGCTACTCTTGTGAGCATCTACGGAAAGAGCAATAAGGACAGTGAAACTACCAATAAGTGCTAAATGGTTGGACGTTCACGACTCTCCACATGACGTGGGGTTCAGAGGCTTGTCTGTCCTGCAAAGTAAGACACATGGTGATCTGTGGGATCTCTGCCGAAAGAGCACAATACTGGTCAACGCACGAGTGTTTCAGAGCACACCGTTCATCGTACATTGTTGAACATGGAGCTCCGCAACACACCATCCCTACGTGTTCACACGTTGACCCAACGGCACCGTGAATTACGATTGCAGTGGGCACAGGACCATCAGGATTTGACCGTCGCTCAATGGAAATGCGTCGGTTCTTTGGGTGAATCACACTTTTGCTGCACTAATTCGCTGGTCGTCTCCACATACGCCGTCATCGCACTGAACGGCGGCTTGAAATGTGCAGCATGCCACGGACGCAAGCCGGTGGGAGGCAGCCTCCTTCGCTTGCGTGGGACCTGTGGTAGTAATCGAAGACAAGCTGACAGCTGTGAACGTGCTGTTCTCCTTCGTGCTTGATGTCTTCCCCAATGGCGATGTGAGCATTCAGCAGTTTCTACAGTGGCTTGAGGAGCATTATAGTGAACCCAAGTTGATGTCTCGAAGACCAAATTCGCCTGATGTAAATCCTGTGGAATCCATCTGTGTCGCTGTCGAGTGCCATCACCGCGCACACGAATCAGTGGCCCCTATTAACTTGAATTACGTGACCTGTACATAGACATCTAAGAACATATACCTCAAGAAACCTACTAAGAAACAGTCGGATCCCTGACACGCAGTATCAGTGATGTATTTCGTTCCAAAGACGGACAAACAAGCTATTAAGCAGGTTACTGTGACGTGTAACGTGTGCGTACATGGGTAAATTTGCCCGTCAGAAGCTCCTCCTAATTCCATGAACAGTTTTCATCCAGTCTTGGTACACATCTTACTTACTGTCGGGAAAGGAATACTGAGGCGTTAAGAATCAACTGCCTCCTGTTGGAATATGGCGATATACAGAGAAGTGTTGGGAAGAAGGAGATGAAGGGACAGGGAAGAGAAAATGACACTTACGTGAGGAGTGAGGACACGGACAGAGAGAGGGGGAGGAGGGGATGGACAGAGAGGGAGGGGTAAAGAGGAGTTCTGTTAAAAACATTGGAATAAATACCTGCCTGCGCAACGCCGGGTACTCATCTAATATTAAAGTTCTGTAACTGACACACATGTCATTGTGTTACGTTGGTGCGTAAGGTAGTAGCCTATTCAGGTTGCTATGGGTTTATTTACTGATTAACATTTTTAATTGTAAGCTCACTGTTGCTTTTTGAGTTTACACATTGCCATTTTGTCATTTGGAGATAGTTAGTGGAGCTCTGGTCGCTAGAAAATGGAGTGGCAGTTGGAGAAATCAGAACATTTTCCACATATTGCTCTGCTTCAGTTCAGTTGAGGGGCGACAACAGCGAGGCAGCCACAAACATTTGCGCCGTGTATGGCAATTATTCAATTGGACAGAGTACGGCCAGGAAATAATTTTCTCGTTTTGAGGAGGCTCGTTTCTCATGCAGCTAAGAAATTGTTGCGAGTGCTGAATAATTGGCTGTATGACAAATCGGATAGACGGTCTGGAGAGGAACAATTCGGATTTAGAAGAGGAAAAGGATCAAGAGATGCTGTTTGACTGTTAAGAATCATGGGAGAAAGGCTGATTATCCTATGCTGATTTAATTGATTTTTGAAAAGCTTTCGACAGAGTTGAGTGAAACAAGATGGTGGATATTTTGAAGAGGAAAGGAGTAGACTGGAAGCATAGACGATCTGTACTGAATCTATATTTACAGTAAGAAGTAAGAATAAAGACTGCAAAAGGAACATCGGGAGGAAGCAATGTCGGAAGGGTCATCAAGACAATGTCGTAGCGTGTCCCCTTTGTTGTTCAACTTATACCTGGAAGAGATTATTGCGAAAGAATTAGCTGGGGATAGAGGAGTATTTATTGGTGGGAAGAGAATAGAGTTTACGTTATTAGCTGTTGCCATTGTATTACTGACAGAGAGTGAACTAACTACAAATAAAATGCTAAAAGATATTAACGAAGCTTATGTGGCACATGGGATGATAATCAGTGCAGCAAAAACAAAGAATATGTTGATGGGGAAAGGAAGGAGACTGGCAAATATAGAGATGGGACGAGTTATTATCAGCCAAGTAAGATCATTTTAATATATTGGAAGTACGAGTACTGAAGACTTGAGTTGTCATCAGGAAGTGGAATCTCGCATTGCTTTAGAGAATGAGGCATTCGATAGAAAGAGGAGATTATTGTGTGGCAAACTAGATAAATTTCTGAGGCAAAGGCTTGATAAGTGTCTTGTTTGGGTTAGGGCACTCTATGGGGCAGAAACATGGACACTGAGACAGGACGCTGAAAAAAGACTAGAAGCATTTGAGATGGGGGTGTAAAGGGAAAGGAAAAACGAAATCGAAGGAGTGAGTGACGAAAGATTGTTGGTAAGATTTGATGAGAGGAGAGAACTGCTGCAAGTTATAAGAGAAATGAAAATGAAATGGATGGGACATTCTCTGAGACGGGAGTGTCTTTGAAAGGACTAGTTTCTGGGAGGAGGCTGAGAAACAAGATATAAAGGGAGGTGGAAATCCCACAAACCTGAAGAGGGTGGTCGAATGCAGGAGGGCACGGAGTGTTGCCATGTGAAAACCGGCCTTTGGGCAGAACACTAATGAGATTCGTAATATTATACATGCGACGGAACATACTTCAGTGCTGAAGCGAAACGAAATGATCTAATCGGACTGATGGCCAAGGGTCCCCATCTGGGTAACTTTGGCCGCCGAGCTGCAAATCTTTCCCACTGACGCCACATTGGGCAACTTATGATGAACTAGTGGTCGGACAACACAACACCAACTTCCGAGTGAAGAAAATCTCAAACCCGGCTGACAATCGAACACAGGTCGACTGCATGACACTTAGATGCGATGACCACTCAGCTAAGAAGGCGGACATCTTCGATGCAAATACAAGACGAAAACTTGGAGTAAATGAAGCTACACAACACGACAGAATGGTCAGTTCCTGAGATTTTTGTAATTTGCTATAAATTATCGATCAACGTTTCCAAACATATCTGATCGATCTAATTCTATGCCGCTCATGTTATAAGTCGACATAATAAGAATTTATCTTCTACTGTCCTCAATAACCGCCACTTGGCATAGAAAAAAAGGACGCATGTTCGAGGTAACAGTTTCGAAGTAGGTTCTGAAACTTGTTCCTAAGTGCAAAAGGGTACTTTACCTTCAGCCTTACGGTCTATCTTTAGGTGTGCACATTTCTATAAACGTCATTCGCTAACAGACAGAAAAACTGAGAGTAAATCGGCAACAACAACTGCAACAGGAAGAGCGTATTTTTATTGCATAGCGAAAGATTACTCAGCCCTTGAAAAAAAGAAATAACAGTCACATGTTTTGTGAAAATATTTGTCTAAAACTAAGAAATAGAACGATTAAAGAAACAACTGAGGTCCAGTTGAATCATGCTCGAAATCATGTACAGCAACCGAGGTGCATCAAATCTGTCCTGCAATCATGGTGGTGAACAGATTTTACTGATTAATTTAATCGGTAGTTGGATGCCCTTTCTGTCGCCACCATGTTACATGCGGGAACGGAATATGTGTACCCCTACTGTCTGTGTGTAGTGTTACTTGTGTGGAAGTGAAGTAAAAGTTTCTAAATGTTTGGGAATCGAGTAAGTGACGTGAGGATGGAGTACCACTACGGTATTCACTTAGAGATTTAGTAAAACGCCTAATTACTACGTCCAGGCTGGCCGGCACACTGACCATCGGCGTTAAAAGGACGGGGTGGCGGGGGAATCGATCCGGCGGGACCGACGCACGTCACCGTCCCGCAAGTGGTGCTTCAACACACGGCTATGAGGGACGGTTATTTCATTTCGTTCTTTTAGGCTTTACTTCACAAAACATTTAAGTTTCTCCAATTCTTTTTATTTTAGAGTTTTAGAGTGTATAGGTCGAGAGAAATCAAAGAGCTTTCTATCTGTTTGTGTTGTAATTTTATAATTATTTTAGTTTTTTAACGTAAAAGAAAGAATTCCGACATGTTCGTATCCCACAAAACACTAACTGTGTTTTACTCAATTATCATGCTTATATCAACAATTAAGTATTGTTTTGTAAATCTAAACCTCATGCTGGTCAATTCGGTACCACTTTTGTCCATTTCCCCCTTTTCTTTCACCTATGACAACTCTGACAAAACTCCTATTTGTAACATCTGGGAAACAGTATATTCGCCGCTCTGTTAAAATATATGACAAAAATGGAATGAAAGGATAAGACGCCGACGTTGTTGCCGTGGAACTTATAAACCATTATATTTGTGAAAAACTCTTGTGAAATTTTCGTTAAACGCACACCACAGTGTCCTTTCTACACGCAGTGCACGTGTGCTGTCAGTAAGTTCATTATTTCCGACTTTAGCGGTCGGAAGACTAATCGAGTCTTTGTCATATCAACGTGCGAGAAAGTAACGTAATAACAGCTGAAGGGTCTAAATCGGTCGGTGTCAGTTTCTCCCCATCAGTTAAGATATTCTCGGCACCGGAAATTCAGTTACGTGACACTGGGCAGCAATAAATACCAGGTCAGACAGAAGCGGAAAGCATTGTGGGTGGAGACAGAAGCGAGGGCGTACCAGCGAGGCATTGGAGAATGCAAATGACGGAAAAAGCAGATAATCCGCCTACCATCCATTAATGTACGGAAATAGCCCCAGCGGCCCCCTTCGGACAGAGAGGGCTTTATCCCGGGATTCGACTTACACCCCAATTATCAGTTTAAATGGAGATGGTTACAGAAGCAGTGGGCCGGAGTACACCCAATAGCTGCCAGGTAATAGCATTCATTATTCAAAAGCTGTAGCGGCCGGATGTGATTCAAGAGATATACGTGAACCTGTAGTTCAGAAACTGTAGTAAGTGTTGGACAGTGGTAACGGTTCTAAAAAGAGAGTATCAGCAAATTGACGTTATATTTTAAGAAGAGAAAAGTAGGGAAGTGAGCTCTTGGCCCCAGCAATCGATCCTGCGGAAAAATTTGGGCCATAAGTCTGACAGTACGCAGTTATGCCTTCTGCCAACAGAATTTACATTGTGCAGTGGACGCAACGAAACTTTAAGCCGCTGTGGAAATTGTGACTTTAAAAATGATAGATGGACGCTAATTTGATGGTTCGAAACAAAAAAAATTTGGTAAAGAATTAAAATCGCAGGAGAGTTTATACAGCTGTTAAAGATGATGTCGATACTGCTACGGTACGATGGTAGGATTGGCATATGAGAACGATTAGCTTCAGTGTCGACAATGGTATTGTCATGAGTGGCCCAGGCCAGTACGATAGCTCTTTGTCTCTACATATGTAAATAATCTGAGGGCGCTGTGTTGCATGGTGGTTGTAATTAAAGTTCCGCTACTTTAGATTGCTCCCATTAGAAACAAGTGATTGCAGAATAATGAAACTTTGTGGAAACATTCGTAAGGACATTTGAAAGAGAAAAAACGAATAAACCATTGACAGTAACACATTTTAATTTCTACATGAATGGATAACATTTATTAACTGCGTATTATATCTTATTCTTAGATTTCAAATGTTGCACAATGTCAGCACCATAGCCATCCATGACAGCCTGAAACCACACTAGAGATTTAGTTTCACAGTTGTTCGCAGTTCTTTTCGAATGGTGGACCACGAAATTTTCAGCTGTCGTGACACAGCCCGTGCATTGCTTGCAGATCGCATATTGCGTCCAGCATTCATAGCCATTTCAATAGTAGGTTCTTCAACGATTTTGGAGCAGTTGGCTGTCGGCGTATCCCTGGAGCCAATCCCCTGCGGAAAGAGGACCTACCAGTACTCCTTTAATGCGTCGAAAGTCGCAAAGAGCAGCATCACTAACGCTGTTATTTTGATTAAACAACTTTACGAGTAAAGCCCTGCTCCCTTAGCGCAAACCCGTGTTGACTGTCTGCTACTGTAATGTGTGCTGATTCTTGTGTTTCAGCCCTCCGTCGCCGTATCAGTACCGGTGCCTAACGGCAAGTTATGACATTAATACTACTAACAACGCAATTCCTGCAGCGCACACTCTAAACATCAGTCCTATGAAGTTGTGCGCACGTACTGTGAACTAGAATTATATATTAGTACATTCAGCTGCTGATGGGCCTTGATACATATCAAAGGTGACAGGTGAAAATGTGTGCACCGACCGGTACTCGAACCCGGGATCTCTTTCTTAGATGGCAGACGCTCTACCCATCAGAGTCACCGAGGGCACAGAGGGTAGTGTGACTGCAGGGACTATCTCGCGATCGCCTCCCATTATTGCCAGAACTGTATGCTAATACACTACTGGCCATTAAAATTGCTACACCAAGAAGAAATGCAGATGATAAACGGGTATTCATTGGACAAATCTATTACACTAAAACTGACATGTGATTACATTTTCACGCAATTTGGGTGCACCAAACCACCTCTGGCCATAATAACGGCCTTGATACGCCTGGGCATTGAGTCAAACAGAGCTTGGATGGTGTGTACAGGTACAGCTGCCCATGCAGTTTCAACACGATACCACAGTTCACCAAGAGTAGTGACCGGCGTATTGTGACGAGCCAGTTGCTCGGTAACCACTGACCAGACGTTTTTAATTGGTGAGAGATCTGGCGAATGTGCTGGCCAGGGCAGCAGTCGAACATTTTCTTTATCCAGAAATGCTCGTACAGGACCTGCAACATGCGGTTGTGCATTATCCTTCTGAAATGTAGGGTTTCGCAGGGATCGAATGAAGGGTAAAACCACGGGTCGTAACACATCTGAAATGTAACGTCCACTGTACAAAGTGCCGACAGTGCGAAGAAGAGGTGACCGAGACGTGTAACCAGTGGCACCCCATACCATCACGCCGGGTGATACACCAGTATGGCGATGACGAATACACACTTCCAATGTGCGTTCACCGCGTCGTCGCCAAACACGGATGCGTCCATCATGATGCTGTAAACAGAATCTGGGTTCATCCGAAAAAATGACGTTTTGCCATTCGTGCACCCAGGTTCGTCGTTGAGTACACTATCGCAGGCGATCCTGTCAAGGGTAACCGCAGCCATGGTCTCCGAGCTGATAGTCCATGCTGCTGCAAATGTCGTCGAACTGTTCGTGCAGATGGTTGTTGTCTGGCAAACGTCCCCATCTGTTGACTCAGGGATCGAGACGTGGCTGCACGATGCGTTACAGCCATGCGCATAAGATGCCTGTTATCTCGACTGCAAGTGATACGAGACCGTTAGGATCCAGCACGGCGTTTCGCATTACCCTCCCGAACCCAACTATTCCATATTCTGCTACCAGTCATTGGATACCGACCAACGCGAGCAGCAATGTCGCGATACGATAAACCGCAATCGCGATAGGCTACAATCCGACCTTTATCAAAGTCGAAAACGTGATGGTACGCATTTCTCCTCCATACACAAGACATCACAACAACGTTTTACCAGGCAAGGACGGTCAACTGCTGTTTGTGTATGGGAAATCGATTGGAAACTTTCCTCATGTCACCACATTGTAGGGGTCGCCACTGGCGCCAACGCTTTGTGAATGCTCTGAAAAGCTAATCATTTGCATATCACACCCCGAAAGTTCATAAGAGGTCAGTCAATGTACCACAGAAGAGGGGGGGGGGGTTCGGACTTAGAAGAACGAAGAAACGGTAGGGAAGGTTGGTATGAGGTTAAGAGGTAGGAAGAGTATGCTTATGGACGGTTTTATTGTGAAACGTGGTATCTCCCGGTGTAACGAATTTTAAAGTAACTTACGGGCATTGACTAACGTACTCCAACGCCCATACTTTGGCATGGTGTCCACCGATCTAAATACAGGCTGCATTTCCTAAAGTTAATTGGACTGGTGTGCTGGCATACCATGCGAGAAGAAATTAGTCAACGGATGCAGCAGACAACGGAGTGCATGGCCTGGGAAGATTCAGGAAGATTTCTAAAACTGGAAAATGATGAAGATTCTGGCAGATTGGCAGAAATAGGATGCGGTTGACTGTAGATTTATATATCGAGGAAGTAGACCCCTTGTGTGTTGATTTAGTCAGTTTCAGAGGTCATGTTGAATAATAAGAATGAGAGTATCACGGAACAGATTTCTGGTTAGTCATAAGTACTTCACTAGATTGATGAAGGGGACGGACTGGTTGTAAGTGGAGAGGTGGAACTGCGGAATCACTGAACGTTGTAACAAAACCGGGTGGCTTGGCTTTTATGCGGGTTAATTTGCAGGATATTTTCATATGACAGAAAGTTTGTTGTTCCACTTTATTGTGTCAGCCGTGTGGTAACCACTACCGAAACTGCTGAATCATTTCACGTCATATCAAGCGAAGAGAAAAGAAACCCCTTCCGTAAATTTGGTAACTGGCAGATAATAACCTGCAGTGATATAACTCGCACCCGGTTGCCGTTACCGTCTTTTCAGTGCTTCAGAGTTTTCCTCTGAATATCAGTACATAAACTGTCACAAGCAAAAGAAATCGGTACACTGTGTAATGTTGATGCATAAATTTGTTCTGAAAGCGGTGGTGATATTTAACAATAACAGCGGGTTAAAAGCTGTGAGCTATCTGGAGAGGTTAATCTTGAATTACTGAGCAACTGTTTCACCAGGTATCCAGTCTAGCTTACCAAATTCCCAACCAGACTAACATTAATTACAATCTTTTAACAGTCTTCTTACGACAACCGATGATATATATATATACTCCTGGAAATTGAAGTAAGAACACCGTGAATTCATTGTCCCAGGAAGGGGAAACTTTATTGACACATTCCTGGGGTCAGATAAATGACATGATCACACTGACAGAACCACAGGCGCATAGACACAGGCAACAGAGCATGCACAATGTCGCCACTAGTACAGTGTATATCCACCTTTCGCAGCAATGCAGGCTGCTATTCTCCCATGGAGACGATCGTAGAGATGCTGGATGTAGTCCTGTGGAACGGCTTGCCATGCCATTTCCACCTGGCGCCTCAGTTGGACCAGCATTCGTGCTGGACGTGCAGACCGCGTGAGACGACGCTTCATCCAGTCCCAAACATGCTCAATGGGGGACAGATCCGGAGATCTTGCTGGCCAGGGTAGTTGACTTACACCTTCTAGAGCACGTTGGGTGGCACGGGATACATGCGGACGTGCATTGTCCTGTTGGAACAGCAAGTTCCCTTGCCGGTCTAGGAATGGTAGAACGATGGGTTCGATGACGGTTTGGATGTACCGTGCACTATTCAGTGTCCCCTCGACGATCACCAGTGGTGTACGGCCAGTGTAGGAGATCGCTCCCCACACCATGATGCCGGGTGTTGGCCCTGTGTGCCTCGGTCGTATGCAGTCCTGATTGTGGCGCTCACCTGCACGGCGCCAAACACGCATACGACCACCATTGGCACCAAGACAGAAGCGACTCTCATCGCTGAAGACGACACGTCTCCATTCGTCCCTCCATTCACGCCTGTCGCGACACCACTGGAGGCGGGCTGCACGATGTTGGGGCGTGAGCGGAAGACGGCCTAACGGTGTGCGGGACCGGAGTCCAGCTTCATGGAGACGGTTGCGAATGGTCCTCGCCGATACCCCAGGAGCAACAGTGTCCCTAATTTGCTGGGAAGTGGCGGTGCGGTCCCCTACGGCACTGCGTAGGATCCTACGGTCTTGGCGTGCATCCGTGCGTCGCTGCGGTCCGGTCCCAGGTCGACGGGCACGTGCATCTTCCGCCGACCACTGGCGACAACATCGATGTACTGTGGAGACCTCACGCCCCACGTGTTGAGCAATTCGGCGGTACGTCCACCCGGCCTCCCGCATGCCCACTATACGCCCTCGCTCAAAGTCCGTCAACTGCACATACGGTTCACGTCCACGCTGTCGCGGCATGCTACCAGTGTTAAAGACTGCGATGGAGCTCCGTATGCCACGGCAAACTGGCTGACACTGACGGCGGCAGTGCACAAATGCTGCGCAGCTAGCGCCATTCGACGGCCAACACCGCGGTTCCTGGTGTGTCCGCTGTGCCGTGCGTGTGATCATTGCTTGTACAGCCCTCTCGCAGTGTCCGGAGCAAGTATGGTGGGTCTGACACACCGGTGTCAATGTGTTCTTTCTTCCATTTCCAGGAGTATATATATATATATATATATATATATATATATATATATATATATATATATATATATATATATATATATAAAGAGAATTTAAATATAAAAGAAATAAATCAGTTTATATTTTGACATTTATTTTAACATTGATCATTGAAATTTCAGCATATTAAACTTGATTCATAACTAAACTGGTGCCGTATTTAGGATTGTGAAAATGTGAGTTCGTAATCTTACGGAACACGTCAAATATGGTGCCAAGATTGGGAGACTGCATATAACACTGCATTCATAAAATAACATACAAAGAACGTTGAAACATATGCAAGAGGAAATTAACCACAACCAACCGATTCAATTTTCACCAAAGGAGTTACGTTCTTAGCGCAATCCTGTCCGTCATGAAATTACCACACACTGGTATATTAAATTCATACTAACCCTCTGTGAAATCTTCCCGAAAAGAATAGCTGAGTTCTACTTTGATGATTACACTACACGCTTCACGTGGTCAACTTGGCTTACACAAAGAGTGTAACTCCACAATAATTTTGATAATTAAAATAAATTACATCGAAACACAAATTACAAGAGAAAAACCTGTAACTGGTTACTATCGTCTTACAATTAACCTGATGGTTCAAACAGTTATATAAGCACGTGGTACTGGCCTCACAAAGTACACCCCACGTGGGTTGAACATAAGGAAAATTGCTATATTGAAAAAATATTGTCAAGACGAGACGTCATAATCTCACGCACATTCGCATTTAAGATTGATGATCTTAGTTAGAGTTACGGATCATCCACACGTGGTTCCACTTTAATCACAAAGTAGTGACAAAGCAACTACTGGAGGATATTCTGAATTTCACACTCGGATTATACTGCGAAGCAATTTAAGATAACATTAGATATTTCAGATCTAAACCTGAAATAAAGGTGATTAAATTTTCAGTTAGGCTGAACTTAAGAAATCCATTGTCCTATGGACTTAGCAGAGACGCGCTTAGCCGGAGATCTTACCAGTTCAGACGCTCGCCGCGGACCGACTGCCGTGGGCCCCTGCCAAGGTTGCTTCCAGATACAAAACGGAAGTGACCAGAGAGGCAGCTTCCTATACCAACAAGACAAGGGATGGACAGGACCACATTAAGAATAGAAACCTCTTCGCATTTAGAAAGCGTAGCTACCTGTTCCGATGTTGGTCCTACTGCCGGCCGATGTGGCCGAGCGGTTCTAGGCGCTTCAGTCTGGAACCGCGCGACCGCTACTGTCGCAGGTTCGAGTCCTGCCTCAGGCATGGATGTGTATGATGTCCTTAGGTTAGCTTAGGTTTAAGTAGTTCTAAGTTCGAGGGGACTGATGACCTTAGATGTTGAAGTCCCATTGTGCTCAGAGCCATTTGAACCATTTTTGTTGGTCCTATTGTTCTCTAGCAGACAGGCTTGTCTCCTACCATCAAGCATGCAACTAGAAATACATTTGCTCATTCATTCTTTCACACAAAGGGAAGGGGGATGACAGTATCTTATCATATACAGTTTATAAAAGAAAGCGGATGTAGGTTCCGTATGAGACTGTGTGACATGAATTACATATAAACTGTGTTTTAAAGTGTAGTAGTGTGACAGATCGTTCTTGATTCTGTGTAAAAGTAACACGTTCCACTGCTCAGTCTCCTCCCAGATAGTCAGAAACACCACAGTAAATTTAGAAGTGGAATGTATGCCGTAAATGACAACAGTTTTAGAAAATTAACATGAAAGGAATCCAAAAGAGTCCTTTCAACTGAAAGAGGTAACGTATATTAGAATATGAGGTAACATAATAGTGTACTAACTTATGTTAGTAAGTGAAGGAGAGGGATGAGTGAGAAAGATTGGAGGGTCATAGGAAAGAAGGAAATCAGTGTCATGTAGTAGTAAACAATCATGATCACTAAATTCTCGTGGCTGATATGCTATCTTACAGAGATAGGTTAGGAACAAACCTCATTTTTAGCGTCATGACCTAAAATTTTTCTCGGAAGTATTGCAACATCAGCTCAGCCGACTCACGTTCTACAGTTTTCATGGACCCTAATCGGTTGAGGGAGGACGAATCACTCTCTCACATATTTCCATATACAAGGCTACTCTTTAGTGTTGTTATTACACCAGAGACATCATTCTTGTGAGGCGACAGGATAGTTATCAACTTGAACAGGCACTGACTGGAGAAATTACATTGTAAATGGCTGCGAGAGCCGGCCGCGGTGGTCTAGCGGTTCTAGGCGCTCAGTCCGGAACCGCGCGACTGCTACGGTCGCAGGTTCGAATCCTGTCTCGGGCATGGATGTGTGTGATGTCCTTAGGTTAGTTAGGTTTAAGTAGTTCTAAGTTCTAGGGGACTGATGACCACAGATGCTAAGTCCCATAGTGCTCAGAGCCATTTTTTGGATGCGAGACCTTTATGGTGGTCCTCCTTTGGATAGCATTTTCTGGAGTTGAGAACGAATTGGCAGTTTAGTTATTTAAAACTAAATCTTTGAGCAGACGTTGGGGGCTTGGAAGTTACGTGTAGCTTTTAGGGAAAGGAACATCTGGAAGCACTTACTGAGGACAGATCGCTTGTCTCGAGAATTTCTCACACCAGTGTGCAGACAATGCCGCCTACCTCGTTCTACCTGTTAGGTGCCTCTAGCCGCACCAGGAGCAGGGACGCAAGAGAGATTTAGGTCGCCTAGCCAAGGCGTTTCAACACTGTCGTAAACACCCATCGTGTTTCCATGTTCATCCTAGACCAGGTGCTATTGAGCGAGCTATCAAGTGGTGTCGTCTCTCTGCCTGCTACGTTTTTGGAAAGCCCCAGGCCTTTAGAAGGATTCTATAATGGAATGTAACATTTATGATGACTCTCAAGTGCTGTATATTTGGACACAAAAGCCCTTCTCTTAGCTTAGGTGGGGGCAAAAACTGTAGAGGAAGACAGAGATTGGAATACGTCAAGCAAATAATTGAGGACGTAGGTTGCAAGTGCTACTCTGAGATGAAGAAGTTAGCACAGGAAAGGAATTTGTGGCGGGCCGCATCAAACCAGTCAGTGGACTGATGACCAAAAAAAAAAGAAACACTGCGGACACACCAACCCAACGGCTCCCCTGGTGCACACCGCTCAGTCCGCAGACGACGCAGCTTTCTACACACGAAATGCGAAGAAGGACAAGGTAATCCGTAGGCTACAAATGGTTTTAGACGGCAGAAACTTCGGCCCGTCACTGGCACATTACCATCAACTCTGAAAAGACACAGGCTATGCTGATCACCCAGAGGCTCGGAAGGCGTGGACCACCTCAACGCCTCCCCCCCCCCCCCTCCAGCTTCACCTAAACGGAACCCAACTGTCCTGGTGCATAACCGGCAAGAACGTTCTCGTAACCTTGGACTCCCGTCTTACGTAGAAACCCCACATAGACGAGGTCCACAGGAAGGTCTGTACCAGAATGTCCATCCTACACCCAGTCCTCAACTCAACCACGTCCCTTTCCTGTAGGTGTGAATGTATATCAGGCCCTGATATGGCCAGCAATGGTATATACAATTCCCGTCTGGGGATACGCGGCGAAACAGCACCTGGACTAACTCCAGAGGCTGCAGAACCGCGCCCTCAGGAGGGCACTGCATCTAACCGTGGGATTCCCTAGCGATGATCTGCACGCCGCAGCTGAAATCCCACTTCTGAAAGAGCGTTTCCAAGACCAGGAAAGGGCATTCTTTGAAAGCTCTTCTAGATCAGGACACGTCCTCATCCACTCCCTAGGTCGATATGACATGTCCCGCGACAACCACAAACGCCCAATGACGATCTTCGACGACTAAGTCGAAGAGAAAATCCCTATATTCACTCCCTAATTCTCCTCCCTCCCCCATAAAATCAGTCATCTCGCCAACCTCAGGCAAGTACCAGACACACACAGAACGTGGACACCCAGAAATTACAGAAATAACCACACACTGAAGTAAACACGTGGAGTAAAAGCCGAAAGGCTACAAACTCCCCCAAACACCTCCCCTCAGAGGGGAAAGTATTAGATGAGAGTGAGAACGCTTTCGAAATATCGTGCAAGTACGACGCTAATATCCGGTAGAACAACCAACAACCCAAGGTGTCGTTAGATCGCCGTGAAAGCCTGAAGAGTTACAGCTACGGAGCTATTTCTTAGTTATTGGCGTTACAGATTGTGCTATTGCCTCAATCTTGTATGGATACGTTGAGATTCCTTCTGTGATGAAGATATGGCAGGGGAATATTACTTGTGAATGATGTCGGCAGATACGTCACATTCCTTGAAAGACAGTAGTATTTCCCCTAAGATCACATTATGTCCTCTCCACGTCGGTTCCTAAATTAAGAGATCGTCAATTTAAGTGGTGATTCTTTGATTTATGGAGTCCTTTAAGATAATGTCGAGTCATCAAACGAAGGCAGCTGAGGACACGTTTAATCCGAATGGTAGCCGTTTGATTTGGAAACCTCTACCGAAGGCGAGGAATGCAGCGTATTTTCTGCAGTCTGGATGGAGCATAATTTGACACAAAATGGACGGCAAATTAAGGCACAAGAACAATGTTACGCCATGGAGGTTTTGTAGAAGTTCCTACAACTTCTCGGGACGATCTGTTTCTGATTCTACTATGAAATTAATTTTTGCGTGAATCCAGCACCAAACGGATTGAGCCGTCGGACTTTTCTAGCACTGTGAGGGAGTTGTACATGGAGGTTGCAGGTTCAATGATATAATCGTCTAGCATACTCTTCATCTCTAAGTAAACTTCGTGACGGTAGGCCAGTGGAAACTGGTAAAATGTCACGAAGAATTTTGTGTGCTTGCTCACTCTGAACGCGTATTCGAAACTATCGATAGCTCCTGTTTTCTGCAGAGATATATCCGCGTTTCCAAGTAAGACTGCTTTCAGATCATTCTTGTCATACGTTGGAATGTTTTCTAAGTTCCCTAAGATGTTATCAGTAGCATAGCGCACTTCCCGTCGAGTTTGTTCTTATTCTCGAACTGTGTGACTACGCTTTGATGCCACGATTGATTTCTACATTCATCCCGTTTTGTGGTGTAATTTAGGTTGAGGCATTCGGCAGGAATTTGGGACGTACTGTGTGATCAGCTAATGTAATTTTTCTGACAACATCTTTCTGCAATGTAAGCTCTCCTCGTCCTATATCTAATACGGCCTGATGTTGGTTCAGGAAATCCATGCCGAATATCATTTCAGCTGCCAGTGGTGGGCACACCAGAGTGTGTGCCGTTGGCAGCTGAACATGAACTATGTTTGTATCCACACCTCCGTGTGTAAATGATTTGCGTATTCTTCAGCGTGAGTGCTGGCCAAGGGTGATTCGCAATATACCTCTTGTACGCAGATTCCGATATCGCCGTAACGTGGCTTGCACTGACCACAATTCCTGTGAGATTGATGAATAACAGGATGTAGACCCTGTCATGCCATGACTTCTTCTTCCTCGCGCTGAAGATCTCATGTGTCTTCATATTCTAACATGCTGGTGTTGAACATTCCGATAGTTTCTGTGGCCTTGTTTTGAGCTGTGTCCGCAGTAGTCATGCTTCAATTTCTGTTTAGAATTCTACAATCTTTCCTCTGTGACGGGTTTGGGGGACTAATCTGGATATGACGATCTTGTTCGTTTTCTTGCTCACATCGACTGTTGCTCTCCAAGATGTTTCCTTGCTGCTGTGGTTCTTCAGTATCGAGCTGGAACTGGTTTTGATTTCGTTCTTCTCTCCAGTTTCTGTTTTTCCGTCAGTTTTAATTACTGTTTTATCTGCCTCGTCTAGCCCTGTCCTCCCGCAATGGCTGGTTACTCCCTCTGCAGTTTGAGCTGTTGTTTCCCTGTGATCAATAATTTCCCCTACTTCATCTGGCGTGTTTTCTTGGTGACGAGCCTTGCCAATTTCTCTCATCATACCTGTTCCTGTCTCTTGCCTTTTACATTTCGTTGACTTGGTCTAATTGGCGCAGTGCGCTCTTGAGTGATTCAGTGGAATCGCACCGCAGCGGTAATTTGACGAAACAGAGCCACATAATTTCCTTGAGACTATACGGCTGGTTCAGGACCCGATTCTTCTTAACTTAGCAACTCAAAGAACTTCACAAGACTACTGAAACCTGACACTTCTAGGTCTTTGTCCGCATGATCTCCTGCTTCATTCTTCATTGCGTGTCCTCCGAAAATATGTGTTAAGGAACGCATCCTTGAACTCTTTGTACAAGCGACAGTTCTTAGCAAAACTGCGCATATGTTCCGCGATCGACCCCTCTAAATGATCTCAGATAAATTACAGCTTGCATTTCAGTGGCCACGAATCAGGTAACACTTTATCGTACTGAGCTATCCAACTTTTTGGATTTAATGTATTGTTATTCTGTTTGTGCAATAGGAAATTTGGAATGGATGAGAAATGTTTGTGGTCGAATGGTTCGACATTCCCTGCGAACGAATTTTCCCTTGTTTCTGCAGCACGTGTCACCATAAATCAGTCTTCTCGAGCGTCGTCAGATTCACAGACTAACGATTCCGTCCGACGAAGAAGTACACAGTTGTGTTCTCGTTCGGTTTCTGCCGTACTTTGCGTCACCGACGGTGCGCGCTCTGTCGTGCGCCCTATGAATGCTGTTGTGTTCTGCGGCACTCGTCTTTGTGCTGTGTCGAAATATCGTAATATATGGTTTTCTGTCCTTCCATATTCATCAGGGAGTTTTGTTGTAGGACACCGTGATTCTCATTGTGCTACCTGCAGACGTGCTTGCTGGACGTCTTTTGCTAGCTCGTTTTGCTGTGAAGTGGTCCGAGTCTGCTCTTCTTTAATCTCTGATGTTTGTGACTGTTTGTCCCCAATCTCTTCGATTCACTTTAAGTTCGTGCTAATGTTTTCTTGAGTTTCCTGGAAGATTCTTGTTCCCCGATTTGGTAGCGTGGCAAGGACCTTTTTGGCTTTGCACATTTGGTTTTGGCCTGTTTCCTTGTTCTTCAGCTAACAAAGCGCCCTTGCGTGCACCTTGGCCTACTAATCTTGTAGTTCCGGCATGGCGTTTTTCCTCGTTCGCGACCTCTAGCGTCTCTGTCGATGTTTTCTTGACGCTTTCTGCCTCTTCTTTAACACCTGCGACTTCCTTTTCAACCCGAACTATAATTTTCAACGAATTGTTCAGCTACCATCCGTATCTCCTTCGTGACTAATAACTTCATCTCCTTCATCTTCTTTGAGATTAATTCCCTCATTTCCTTCGTGGCTATCTTCTCTCTCTCCTGCCTCTTTCTCTCTGCTTCTTGTCTCTTCCGCTCCGCTTTCTGCACGAATCGAACGAGGACCACAAGTTGAGATAATCCTCTAATATCTGCAGGAGTAGACGAACGCAATTCCATCAATCTGTGACGATCTGCCACTCTTGCTACGGAACGTATTGCCATGCCTTCACAATCTACATGACGCTCTGATGCGGTTTCCCCTTAGCGCTGATTGATTGAATAACAGTGTCATAGTCAGAAAATTCAGCGTTTGACATGTCCGAAATGTCAGCTACTACATTCAACCGAGAATTCTCCGCAACTTTCACTTTATCAGTGATACCGGTCTGACAATGGTCCATTTGTGACGCGACTGGAATATTCTCACTGTTTTAGAGCAAACGTGTCTTGGCTCTAGTGAACGTAGATTACGGTTTCTACGCCCAGGAGATCTCAATTTCTCTTCGTCGCTATGCCACACAGTTCCAGTCTGACACTTGCTCTGACGGGTGCTGACAACGCATATCAGATAAAACCAATACTAGTCTATTATAACATACATGAACCTCAAATAATTTACCATCCCACATAGTAACACAACGCCGTTGTCGGTCAGGAACAATCAACAAGTGACACAGATATCGCAATAAATGAATGAAAATAGAAACAAACAACACACACAGATTTACAAACATCAAAGTATTTAGCGCCATCAATTGTTATGGTTACCAACAGCCTTCCCACAGTGGTAACACTGGTTCATGTCAGACCACCGAAGTTAAGTGCTGTCGGCCTGTTATGGTTACCAACAGCCTTCCCACAGTGTAACACTGGTTCCTGTCAGACCACCGAAGTTAAGTGCTATCGGCCTGGGCAAGGACTCATATGGATGGCTATCCGGTCTGCCGAGTGCATTTGGCTAACGATGTGCAGTCAGCGTTTGTGAGGTAAACTGAGGAGCTACTTGATTGAAAGCAGCGGCTCAGGTCCCGTAAACTGACATACAGCGGTGTACTGATCACGTACCCCTCCATCTCCGCTTCCAGTTATGTTTGAAGGCCATGAATGACACGGCGATCAATCGGTACTGTTCTGGCTTCATCGCCTGTTCGGGAGGAGTTTAGTTTTAGTTTTAAATGTTATGTTTACTCAAAACTAATTTACCTCAGTGCACCGACTGAATTTCGATATGGGAAAACAGAAACGGAGTAGTGAAAATCGCTTGTGATAGTCAAAGAAGGTGCCATCAGTTCAGGATCCTGGCAGCGGTTGCCAAACTGCAAGACTACATAGGTCTTGCGGTATGACTTGAAAGGCTACAGGCGACTATCGGTTTACTCCCAGACAGCAATCACTTTAACTAGTAAGAATTCCTCTTGTCTACCTGGTCAATGTGTCTGCCAAATTCATTTTGTCTTTTGACAGTGATTTTGGATGTTCACCTGCATTGGTAGTTATTCCTTTTGCCTGAATCTAAATAATCTTCAGTGCTGAAATAATTTAATGAAATGGTAGCATGTCATTATTGTCGTCAGTTATTAGTGGGTGCTTAATGCATCAAAACAGTCTTAATATTTTATAAAAATTTACGCCAAACGTTTATTGGTCATAAAATAGGGCAAACAAAGTAAATTAAGCGAGATGACAAATAAATCGTGAGCAGTTGGCAACACAAATAGATGCAACAAATAGTTACACTCCACTGAGTGGCGACTGGTTGCCACTGACTAATGTTTTTCTGATTAATCTGTTTACTCTGGCTCGAAAAATGGATAACGCAATCTCTAATTATCTGACAATGAATAGACTTGCGTGGATTTATTCTACACAAAAGTTATACTACGTTCGCGGCAACGAGAACAGTGGCGAAACTGTCGTTCTGTTTGCCCTAACAAGCCGGAGCAGCTACATTATAGTCCATTCTCGATGTGTAGCGCTGTCTCAGATGACGGTCGTGATGCAAATCTGCAGAGTAAGACGGTGCGATGCCTGTAATTCGTTATCGCGGGCACGAAATGTGCACAGTCGCGGGCTCGTGATCTGTAAGACGGATAGCAGTTACTGTCTATTGGAGCCCTGAAATCTCGGCAGACGCCAGCATGTGACACTCCCATTCGCCTGTCATACCATGAACCAATTTGACCCACTTATACAGTAGTGTACAAAATGTGATCAAACGTCAAGGTGGCAGAAGTGATACGAATAAGATTTCTTTCGGCACAGCGTCTTATCCGAGATGACTGAGGTCTATATTGTCTGTACAACTAAGACTTCGTCAGAGGCTCCGCAGTGAAAACCAACGCCAGTGTGAAGTCACGCTCTGGACGAATACTCCAAGGGCAACCCACTTTTAACAACAGTCACGACCAGAATCCTTTGTAGACCGGAGTCTGAACCACAAAATCAAGTTCCTACGCTCCTCCCTTTCCATCAAACCTCAGTAAATCCGCCAAAAGCACTCACGCTACACGCCCACAAGGATTTAGTACCATTAACAGGACTCCTCATGCTCCATATACAACTTGTAGCTCATTTGGTCTACCCACTGGCCAATCCTAATCAAAGTTCCTCCCTTCCTTTTCTAGGGAAGCAGCCAATCCCTGCCTCATAAATTCCCATGCAGGGAGGAGAAGATATAACACTCACAACTTGCTTCTTCCCATGGCAAATTTAGGCAGCATACAGAATTGCCGATGGGCTGTGAATTAAAGGTATAAAGTTTAGTATAAGCGTTGCGCCACTTAACACTAGCTTATTGATACAATTGTCAGAGTCAGTATATTCATTTTCACAGTAGATTCACTAAAGAGTCTTACTGATTGGATGTCGCCAAGCGAAACCTTCCCGTCTCCTCTATATCTCTTTTGTTAATGATAACCTTCCCTTTTAGAATAACCTATGTAACCTTCCCTTAGGATTTCTATCTCTTGCTTAATAATAACAAATGAAATCTTCCCTTTGAAATTTATTCTCTTTCTCAATCTTCGGATACAAATTTAAATGCTGCTTATTAAAAGTGATTTTCTGATTATTTCGACAAAACATAGAATGTGTCGTCGTCGTGGCCCTCAGTCGTTATCTGCAATAACTTTAACTGTTCCTTACCTTTTTTCTGTTACTGGATCGCCATCTGACAGCTACATCGAACTGTGACATGAATATACTTACTCTGTTTTACTGTATTAGCTGCTGGTGGGCTTTCATAATAAGTGGCTGACGTTGTTCTTTAATAGCAAGGCTAACGTTATTCTTTAATTAATTTGACTGAAGTACGTAATTCCTAGTTAAACTATTTCTTGACAACAATAAAATTTTGCAAAGTTTTAGGTTGATGGTTTTTGGGATGGATTATAATCAGTAATGCTACATTGCTGGCAAAGGTTAATTATATTCTGAAATCGCTTCAAATATTTACTGTTGGTAATAAAATTATTTTACAAACGTTCAAATGGGACTTACTTTTTACAATAATCTTACAACTAGCATTGCGCAAACATACCTTCAGTAGTCTTGAGTTTCGCAAAGAAAATAATTCAATAATATTAGTTCCTCGTATTGTAATAGTTAGCTGATGTCTCTGTACATCCGTTTATAATCTCTTGTAAATCATAGCTAGTGGCTGGCAGGCACACCGCTCCTCTCAACCCCACGCTTCAGACCTGCTAATGACTTGCTTCACCTCTCGGTTACTACTGACTTCTTACGAACGCTAAAGTGCGGTCTCTCCTGTCAACAATGCTTTCTGGTGCAGACAATCCCTGCCACCATTACAAAATGTATCAACGCGCGGTATTTCCCACTCTTTTCTTAAAATCTATCCATACGCTGTCTCTCCGGCCCTTTTTAAAATTATATCAATGTGCGGTATCTCTTGCCAACAGTACTTTAGCGCAGACATTCCCTGCTACCATAATTACTTCCAACATGACAAATATTAATTATTCCTACTTAATCATATAAATAAAGTAAAAACATCTTTCATAAATTGTGATTTGACCGTAGACAATAGAAATATACACGTCTTACAACGTTACTGAGAATAGCACGGCTTTAGGTAAGTTATGCCATCTTAAATTCCACCTCCCCCACCCTACACCCCAATTGTTAGTGGTGCCAATGTCGGGGCATCAGGAGCTTAGGAGCTTAGAGTTCTGGAATAAGATTTGTTTTATGTCCTGTTGGTGTGAGTTATCGCCAGTGCGCTGCTGTGTCAAAGACTCAGAGTTGAAGGAAGTATCAGGTGGTGGAAATCTGAGGTCTGATAAATCAGGCAGGTGCTGTGGAAGCTCAATGGGCTCCCATAAATATCGTGGGATAACTGGATCGTTATCATCAAGGTTCCACTGCACTCTGGGAGAAATAATAAAAAATCAGAAACAGTTATAAGTTACAATAATGTTAATGAGTAATGAGAGAAGATGGAATGATTATACCAAAAGTCGAATAACAATCATCTTTTTTCTGTTCTCCCAGGCAAGAGTGGCTAAGCTCTGTTGCTCCCGCATCTTTACGGCTGCTGCTGCCACTTTCTAGTGTGAACCAATCAGTGTACAAACATACCGTTATTTGACCAACCAACAGACTCCACTATGAAGGATACAGTACTCAGCATCGTTGGTCTAGAGAAACAAATGAAAGAATGGAAAGCAAATAAGTAACCAAGTCCAGATGGAATCCCAGATCCATTTTACAAAGAGTACTCGACAGCATTGGCCACTTACTTAGTTTGCATTTATTGTGAATCTCTCACTAAGCGCAATGTCCCAATATTCATTTCTAATATAATAAATTTCCTTGAGGGGGCAAAGTTTGTCCACAAATCATCACTGTTTTAGAAAGCATCTCTCGTGCAACTACCCTTTTCTCAGATCCTGTAAGCCTTGGATGAAAGTCAACAAACAGATTCCATGTTCCTAGATTTCTGCAAAACGATTGACACTGTGCCACACTCCCGACTGCTAACGATGGTATAAGCATACGAAATAGGTTCCCAGTATGTGACTGGCTTGAAACATCTGTTAACCAATCCCAGTATGTTGCTCTCGAAGGCGTTTTTTCATCAGAGACAAGAGTACCATCAGGAATGCAGCAGGGAAATATGACAGGACAGCTGTTGTTTTCTATGTACATAAATAATCTTGCACACAGGGGTAAGCTGAAGTCTGCTGCTGTTTGCTGATGATTCTACGGTGTATGGGTATATATAATCGTTGAATGAGTGTAGGAGGATGCAGTATGAGTTAGACAAAATTTCTAGTTGATGCAATGAATGGCAGGTAGCTCTAAATGTAAAAAAATGTAAGTTAATGGAGATGGGTAGCAAAAACAAACTCATAATGTTCAAATACAGTAACAGTATTGTGCTGCTCGACACAGTCACGTCGACTAAATATATAAGCATAACGGTGAAAAGCAATATAAAACGAAGTGAGCATGTAACAGCAGGAGTATGGAAGTCAAATTGTCGATCTCGAATTATCGTTAGAGTGCTAGGGAAGAGTCTTTCACTCGTAAAGGACACCACAAATAGAACACTAGTGTAATCAATTGCTGAGTACTTTTGGTGTGTTTGGGATGAGCAAGAGATTGGTTTAAAGAAAGACAGTGAAGCGATTGAGAGGCAGGCTGCCAGAATTATTACTGATAGTTTCGAGCAACACATATTATGGAGATACTTCAGGAGATCATATGGGAAGCTCTAGAGGGAAGGTGATGCTCTTTTCGAAGAGTACTATTGATAAAATTTAAAGAACCGGCTTTTGAGGCTGACTGCAGATCGATTCTACCTCCACCAATGTACATTTCATGTAAGGACCATGGGGATAAGATTAGAAAAACTTGGGCTCGTATGTAGACATATAAAAGGTGGTTTTTCCTTCACTCTCTTTGCAAATAAAAACAGAAGAGGAAATGACTAGTAGTGGTACAGGGAACCCTCAGCCATGCACCATATTGTGGCTTCTGGAGTGTGTATGTAAATGTAGGTACAAAGCATCAATGTTAACTCCATGTCATCATGCTGAATATATAAAGGAGTGGTGGTGGTGTGGGAAGTGAGGGGGTTGGGTTTGGTGGTGGTGGGGGGGACCAATAGGAATGAATAATATGACTCGGAGAGGGGAGTCTGCCGTTTTTGAGTGAAAAATTATGTTAGTTAGGTTTAGAATTTCATAAACAAGACACTAGTGGTGGCAGCTATTTTGGATCATAAATTATGGTCATTAAGGTAATAGTTACGAGATTAGGCTAAACGCACTTGGCTATTACGTAACGCAGGTGTCACCAAACACGAGTGAACAAGTTAACCGTTTGCTTACATTAGGGCAATAAAGTATTTGGTTTATTTACATAAGGCTGCTACACTACATGGCATACATAACGAGAACAACTACCCTTTGAGCCAGTATGGCCACTAGTCCACTACTGGCATGTTTCAGATTTTCAAGATTGTTTTAAGAAGCAGTGATTTCACTCCAAAATAAAGGAAGTTTAAGAAGATGTACTATCTTTGCTATGTCTCGAAAAATACATGAGTTACTTTTAGCTTCTTACTGGTCCACAAAGATAATATACTAATGTAGTGTTGTTAATAGTAAGAAAACCTGCGACGAAATTGCCCACCGAGAGATAAAATTTTATCTCAGTTATTGAAATAAACAACAATGTCCATATTTTGCCAAATGCTTTAATTTACCTCCGCATACTTCTTCGGACGGTGACTAATGTTCTTTCCCATCGAAGGAGACAGTTACTTCATTTTCACGAATTTTTGCAAATTTTGTACGCTTCCAGAAAAAATTACGTTTCTATGCAAAGCAGAAATTTATTTTGATAATTGCCGTCATCAAACTATAGATGTAATTTTGAGAATGTGGTAGTTTCAGACATTAAATAAAATGCAGTACAGAATTATTCCCTTTGTTTTAACTAATTCAATAAATACCAAGCAGTGGCTATTGGAAGAATATTCCTGTTCTGTGTAGGATATTGTACCATCTGTTAGAATATCAGCTCTGTACGAGCAATTTTCAGTTTTAGCATCGCTGTTCCTTTATCAGAACTCAGTGATTTTCGATAGTAACATTGTAGTCGTGAATAGTATCCCATCTCCGTCCATTTGTTCGTCTCGGCGCCCTTCCTCTCTCTCTCTCTCTCTCTCTCTCTCTCTCTCTCTCTCTCTCTCTCTCTTGCACACATTTACGCATGAACACCACACATACAAGATTTGTGTGCTTTTCTCGTCTGAGTGCTATTAACAGATTACGATTACCTATGACTCCTGTTCTTGCATTATATGTCCGTTATTCAGAACGACATATAATTCGATGTGGTTGTAATACAGCATCACTGTTTCTTATCAGAATTATTTACTTCACTGCAGCTCTCTTACACATTAAAATAATTTCATTCTTTAATTTAGCCAATAAACAGAAATATGAAGTCAGCCTCACCGTTGGTCATTAAGTTTTCAAAAAAATTTCAGACTTATTTTCTTCTGATCACCTGATGGTCTAACTAGCTCAGATTTTAATTTACTTACAAACGACAGCTTTAATTGGCTATTCTCTTCGAGTGAAGTTTAAAACTCTAACAAGGAGCAATTATGAAGCAGTCAGAATGTGATAAGAGGTATTTCGTAAAAAGCACTATTGTATATGAAGCCTTTGTTGAACACCAGTTTTGTTGCTAAGCAAAGAGCTATATCATTTATTTGCTTGTAACAACAACTTAATAAACATTTCGTAAGGTACTTAATATTGTCTAGAGAAATTTTCCTAACAAGCTAGGCATTAAACTGTTCACAATCTCTTTTATGACGAATTGTGGCAGTGGTTAGTGTATTTATATCCATCGACAGCTTACAAAGTTATGTTCGACAGTAGCTGCAGCGAAACTCTTATTTAGATAGAATTTCAAGGAAGTGAATGATTGTATACTTTGGAAATACTTTTAATGCTTTTTATTTACTTTTTATTGCATGTACAATAAACAAATTTAATAAACAAAAATATTTTATTTTTATAGGTTTTTTGCGGTGTGTGATGCAAATATTTAGTCATTCAAAACACTACTAACTATAAACATCAAGCATCAATATATGTGAGGTCCCATGTGGCAGTTGGCTTCACATTAGAACACTTTTCATGTTGAGAATTGAAACACAAACTTAAAATTTTGTCCATACTCATAACCATTGTTCAAAAAGCAACAACAGACAGAAAATCAAGACTTTAAATGTCAACTGTAAATTCAGAATCATCACGAAAAGTCTTCATTTAATAACGCCCTGATAGTTATCTCTTCAATGTTCTGTGAATTCACTTAATATGTAACAACAGGAACGATGGAAACATTGAAACATAATTCATTAACATTTCAAATAAGTTATCAGAAACTACATTCGGGTAAACAGATTCTCGAAGATGAAAGCTGCACTACAATGGACATGTTCTCCAGGACGTAGTCAAGATAGTAATACTTGTATGCCACAGTTCACTGTTATCATGAGGAAGTAATGAATGGTTATTACGAGTTACGCAGCAGTAAACGAAATTGCGGATGCTGTCAATGACAACACTGACTGTACTGAAATTGTTCAGCTAACAGTGATCCAGTCACTGAAAGTAGTTGTCACTTATAGTGTTGACACCAGGTGTCCACATACTTGAGGACATCACACTAATTATTCTCTTCACGAGAGAGCAAATCTCTAAATCTTATAATGGGCTCTTCGGAAGTAGACGCCTGAGAAGTGGAAGGTTGTCCTGCGTCACGAGGTTCAGCAGTATGCGGAGAAACTGCTGTGCGGTCGCCTCGTCTGTGTTTCCTGGAGTGTTCGAATCCAATGATGAGTAAAATGAGAGCTACTACCGCCCCTAAGATGATAGACATAATCTTGAGTATTCTAATGTTTAGCTCGTACAACATTAGTAATTCGTCAAGAGAAGATCCATTGTATGATGGATAATGGCTTTTAGTTTTGTTACCATTCACTGCTTCGTCCTTAGAGATAGTTGTAGTGTCTTGTTTCGCTGTTGTGTTATATGAAGTCTCTTCATTAGTTGGCGGAGTCGTTGTGACATCTGGCTCGTCACACATCAGCGTGCTGTTATCATTAATACCTGCCAGCATTTTGAAAATCGCTAGAAATGACATCGGGGAGTGCTTTTCCTGGTTAGTACCAAGGTTGCTGCCCTTACATTTATTGATTTGCAATGTGAGATTATTGTCGTTAATAGTCGGTGGGAACCATGGGGTGGCAGTAGACTCATCTTTATTAGGTTCCGGACTCAAGGTGATATTTGGTCCACCACTGTGCTCTTTAATATTGCCACCATCCACAGGCACGGTGACTGGTGTTAGTGAAGACATAGTGGTGAGGTTATCTTCCGGATACACAGTAACTGTGGTGCCAACGGAATCACATTCCTGCTGTGTGCAGTTATCATTATCTGCTTCTCCTGCCAATCGCATTGATGGAAAACTGCTGGTTGGCAAAATATCATGAGATGACGAAGGCATGTTAGACTCGATTTCACCAGCCTCTTCTGTGAAATTCTTGGTGCCAGTGGGTGGTGTAAAGTGTTCAGCTAAGGGTGCATCTGGTTGTATGCCATCATAGTCGACCTGGAATGTTGTGGCGGTGGCTTCAAAATTTTTATGCCTAAGACCCTCGCCATCATTAGGAATCGTGAATAGCTTTAGTGGCGAGATGGTGCTCATTTCAACACCATGAGCTGACGAGGCAGGGATAACGTTGGAAACATCATCCTGATCACTGGACTTCTTGGTATCAGTGCGGTGTATGAAGTCAGCATACTGTGGTATGGTGCTCGCTTCGGCATCATTTCCGTTCTCGAATGTTGCAGCGGTGGGTTCTCCTTTCTGCTGCGTACCACTCACATCGTTATTAGGAATAGTGAACAACTTTGTTGGGGAGGTGGTAGTTGTCCCGCTTTCCTGAGCTGACGAGACCATGGTAGTGCTGAATTCATCAGCCTGCACTGTGGAATTTTTGGTAGTAGTGCGCAGTGTGAAATCATCATACTGTGGTGTGGTGGTCACTTCAGCGTTAGATTCGACCTCTAATGTTGTGACAGTGGGTTCTCCATTTTGTTGCGTGCCACTCGCATCATTATTCGGGACCACAGACAACGTTGATGGTGAGGTGGGAACTCTTCCAGTTTCTAGAGCTGACGAATCTGTAGTAGTGCTGAATTTCCCATCCTCCTCATTGGAATTATTAGTACTAGTGCATGATGTGATGTGTTCATAATGAGGTGTGGTTGGCCCAGTACCATCATAGTTAGCCTCGAACGTTGCAGCAGTGGTTTCAACATTCTTCTGCGTGAGTCCCTCTTCAGCACCAAGAACTGATGGTGAGATGGTGGATGTTCCAAGTTCCTGAGATGACGAGAAAATAGTAGCGTTGAAGTCATCAACATCCCCCTTCAAATTATTTGTATCTGTGCGTGGTATGAAGTCCACATCCTGGGTTGTGGTCTCTGCGTCATTGTGATAACTGGCCTCAACTTTTGTGCTATTGGACTCACCATTCTGCCACATGACCTCATCACCATCTGGAGTCTTGAATAATGCTGATGGTGATGTCATGGATGTCCCAACTTCCTTAGTTGGTGCGGTTCGGCACTGATCCTTGAAATTTTTCATATCAGAAAGCGGTGTGAAGGGTACATATTGGGGAGTGGTGAGACCATCTTCATAGTTGGCCTCTAATGTGGTGGTCTCGGATTTTCCGTCCTGCTGTGCGTGATTCTCAACCTTTCCAGGGGTTGTGAACGACGCTGATGGTGAGATAGTGGATGCTTGAATATTGGTTTCAGTATGAGGTACGAAGCTCACGTACTGATCTTCGTAATTTTTAGTATCATTACGCTGCATTTTCTCCTGATGTTGCGATGTTCCTGAGATGACGTGATCATAATCAGCCCCAGTGTGTTCAGTATTCTGCTGCAGGAGATTCTCATTGCCACTTGGAGATGCAAACAGTGATGTGGGAGTTGGCTGCAACTTGTGGACCGATGGAATTGCCGTAGCGTCATTTGCGTCAGTCTTTCCATCAAAGCCGAGCTTCAGAGACCCAGAAAAAGCGCCACCAGTCGATCTGTTTTGGATAGTCGTTGGCGGTGTAGGAGTGGATTCACCACTTTCAGGCGCAGAACTCCCGTTAGTAACAAGACTCGTGAAATGTGACGTCTTCATGTAACCTCCATCTTCTTTAGCAGCTGTATTCATGGCTCTGAAACAATGGAAACAAAAAATTATCAAATTTTGAATTTTTCTGCCTAGACTATTTTCTCCATTAACCCAAAAACAGAATGAAAAATAATAATTAGCCTTGTTTCAAATATAGCAGAGCAATAACATTGAGCTACAAAGGCAAAAGCGACACTTACTCCTTGCGTTGATCTGTTTTCTCTTCTTGGACAGAATCAGCTGTACCTGTCGCATTTTCAGCTGATAGCTGACTTGTTATCGGTAGAGCTGAAACAAAAGAGTGATTATAAATCTAATGCCCATCAGTGATAAAATTTCTGCCCGAGTAAGCACATTTGGGGCCATTATACAACTAGACAATTTCAACACTCAGTCACTGCAACAGATGCGTTACATTTACTCACAGGTTAGTGTGAAGATGCTGAAACATAAACAAATATACGATTAAATGAAATAACGATTCGTTGCTGAATGAAGTGTCACAACCTACAAATATTTTCTGAGATATTTACTGCAATTTGTTGCCATTTGATACACTGTGTAAGACATTTTTGTCATGAATGATAAGAGATGCGGCATACGTGGACCAAGTTCGCTCTAATATCGGACGTTAACATTTTGTAGTATTTTTTCTAAGAATGTTTGTTATTTCACCAGCATGCACATCGAATCACAAACGGAGAAAGCCAACCATATGGATAGGTGCGTTATCGTCTTGGAAAATTGTTCCATTGTTTGAGAAACAAATCGTAGCAGTTATTTGTACAACTTTCTTGCCTAAATCCGTTTCTCTACAGAGATAGATGCATATTACACCGCTGTGTGCACTGAAGATAAGCCTCTTGAACTCTAATAACAAGTGACAGTCGCATGGGGCAAGAGATTAATTATTCAAAACAGTCTTGCTCCCTCAAAAAAATTTAAGTAGTTCATTAACCATCATTGAGAATATGAAATATATGTAACAAAATTTGTCATTTTTGTCTCCTAGAAATATGAATCCCATTTCAGATAATGCTTTGATGAAATTTTTCTCTCAAGAGGCGTAATTTCGTAGTCACCTTTGAAACTGTAGAATGTAGTTAACAACAGAGATGATACTAGCCGTGAGATGCTGATTTATTGGCTCCTACATACGAAAGTATCTGTAAAACTTCATAACGTACCCGTATGATTAATGATTATTGTAGATCATAAATTCCTGTTAATCATTTGAATATACACTCCTGGAAATTGAAATAAGAACACCGTGAATTCATTGTCCCAGGAAGGGGAAACTTTATTGACACATTCCTGGGGTCAGATACATCACATGATCACACTGACAGAACCACAGGCGCATAGACACAGGCAACAGAGCATGCACAATGTCGGCACTAGTACAGTGTATATCCACCTTTTGCTGCAATGCAGGCTGCTATTCTCCCATGGAGACGATCGTAGAAATGCTGGATGTAGTCCTGTGGAACGGCTGGCCATGCCATTTCCACCTGGCGCCTCAGTTGGACCAGCGTTCGTGCTGGACGTGCAGACCGCGTGAGACGACGCTTCATCCAGTCCCAAACATGCTCAATGGGGGACAGATCCGGAGATCTTGCTGGCCAGGGTAGTTGACTTACACCTTCTAGAGCACGTAGGGTTGCACGGGATACATGCGGACGTGCATTGTCCTGTTGGAACAGCAAGTTCCCTTGCCGGTCTAGGAATGGTAGAACGATGGGTTCGATGACGGTTTGGATGTACCGGGCACTATTCAGTGTCCCCTCGACGATCACCAGTGGTGTACGGCCAGTGTAGGAGATCGCTCCCCACACCATGATGCCGGGTGTTGGCCCTGTGTGCCTCGGTCGTATGCAGTCCTGATTGTGGCGCTCACCTGCACGGCGCCAAACACGCATACGACCATCATTGGCACCAAGGCAGAAGCGACTCTCATCGCTGAAGACGACACGTCTCCATTCGTCCCTCCATTCACGCCTGTCGCGACACCACTGGAGGCGGGCTGCACGATGTTGGGGCGTGAGCGGAAGACGGCCTAACGGTGTGCGGGACCGTAGCCCAGCTTCATGGAGACGGTTGCGAATGGTCCTCGCCGATACCCCAGGAGCAACAGTGTCCCTAATTTGCTGGGAAGTGGCGGTGCGGTCCCCTACGGCACTGCGTAGGATCCTACGGTCTTGGCGTGCATCCGTGCGTCGCTGCGGTCCGGTCCCAGGTCGACGGGCACGTGCACCTTCCGCCGACCACTGGCGACCACATCGATGTACTGTGGAGACCTCACGCCCCACGTGTTGAGCAATTCGGTGGTACGTCCACCCGGCCTCCCGCATGCCCACTATACGCCCTCGCTCAAAGTCCGTCAACTGCACACACGGTTCACGTCCACGCTGTCGCGGCATGCTACCAGTGTTAAAGACTGCGATGGAGCTCCGTATGCCACGGCAAACTGGCTGACACTGACGGCGGCGGTGCACAAATGCTGCGCAGCCAGCGCCATTTGACGGCCAACACCGCGGTTCCTGGTGTGTCCGCTGTACCGTGCGTGTGATCATTGCTTGTACAGCCCTCTCGCAGTGTCCGGAGCAAGTATGGTGGGTCTGACACACCGGTGTCAATGTGTTCTTTTTTCCATTTCCAGGAGTGTATACATCGTTAAATGCCATTTTTCGTAGTTCATAGCAATAACGTTAGACAAACTGTGAAAGAAACGCCCAGTACATAATACCTGTGTCATGTATCCTAAAAAAATGGAATAAGTGCACATTACCCATTGGAGATGTCTATATCGATGTGTCTATACACGCAGAGAAATATACGCTAATCTATATTCTGTCTCCAAACGAGAAACATATTGGTGAAGCTCTTATTATGCGAGGCATTCGTGAAGAAATTTACGATGTGTGATAGGTGAAAAATTAACAAGCTACTCTGATAACTGAATGGAAAGACGATGTTTAAATGTACAACAAAATCGTGCAGTGCGAGCTCAAAACAACAATGACGGTTCAACATCGAACGAAGTGCAGGGACTGCTCCGTGAAGTTCGCCGGACATGAATGTCAAGATTGCAGCTGAAATTACGGGTAGTATGCAAAGCTAATACGATTTTTATATAAAGAACAACTGACAGAGTGACTGTGTCATGCGAAAGTAGGAATTAATTCAGTGCTACAAATCCTTACCGGTGAACAATGTACCAGAACTTCAGCAGCGACGTTTTTCCGAGCTGCTACTACAGTCTCAGGTTCGATTCCTGCCTCGGGCATGGATGTGTGTGATGTCCTTAGGTTAGTTAGGTTTAAGTAGTTCTACGTCTAGGGGACTGATGACCTCAGATGTTAAGTCCCATAGTGCTTAGAGCCATTTGAACCATGAGAGCCATTATTCCGCACACGTGGACGATTCACCGTGTCACTGCTGAGTAAGAAACATGAAAAAGCTGTGAGCTGCATAGAGACAACGAAACATTTTTATTCATGGCACCTCCAGCTTGCGGAGAGCTCAACGCCAGTGGAGACATTATAGCGTTTGTTTCGATTGGTGAGTGTGTGTTGCAGAGGAGCAGCGAACGTCTGTGGACGTTGACGATGCGTTGAAAAAACAGCTCAGAGAAATGATAGATCGTGATATAAAATACTTAGAGAAATTAATCATATGCACGTTGAAACGTAATGATGTCACTGAAATATCCCACAAATCACTGTTTTTACTCACAGGTCATACATCATAAACGTAACAAGATTTAATATTCGGCAGCGTCTGCGAAACTATTACACATTTGGATCACACATTTCGAAAAAGAACACAAACACTGACTAAGTTGGGCACATAACAAATCAAAACGAGTTGTATTAGATAGATATAATGCAAGACGACAGTAAAACCAAATAGACATTCTATATAGCAATAGTATATTTATACGGAAAATGAAGTATTTGAAATTTGTTATCATTGCATATTTGCATGCTAGATGTAAACCAAAATTTTATGAAATCAATAAGAGAACATATAATATCATTAAGAACAGCAAAAGAGGAAGCAGCGCCTTGTAAATGTAATTTCAAGAGTATTATTGTTGTTGCAATTATGAATAAGCACGACAATACAGTAACTTATATGGATCCTTTAATCGTGAAACGACTGTGCCAAGGAACCTGATGGTTCCACTGGGAACAAAGATTTATGTGAAAAACTGGCTTACTACATTCGTAAGGCACGAAAACTTTCCAACTGAGCAACTATTATTTTTTTCAGAAATAAATTATTTCATGACATGTGAGCACAAAATGAAAGAGAGATGAATTATCAGCACTCCAAGCGAACAAACAACGCGAAATTGGGAACGAAGTCCGTTGTGAGGTAGCATGGAACGGAATTTAAACTCACCAGCAATATATAGGATAACCGTCAAGCAAGTGATAATCTTCATCCTGGTAGTCCTAGTTGTCCTCGCGAGCACACGAAACACTACTCCGGTCACTAGTAAACTGAGTCAGCCACCCCTCGTGTCGCGCGCTTAAATACGTCCCGGAACGCTGTGGAGGGGAGGTCTCCGCCTCCCGAATATATCAGGAAATGGAACGCAAGCTCCGTAACACGTCACCGCTCGCTGCTCAACACCTCGCGCATACCTCTGTCAGACGATAACCGACACTGAGCGTTTGATATGGTGAGTCAAGGGGCTACGAGAGATAACGCTAGCGGAAGGGAGTGGGTACGGGAAGGGCAGAAGTGGCACTGCACTGAATCTAAATCCTTTTCTCCAAGTAAGCCGAATATGAGATTTTTCAGATGGTGTTCCTTACGTATTTTATTCTACGACACCATTGGGTCTTTATTTCTTCGTTATTTATTTACTTATTTGCCCTTTACATGAGGATATGGATCACCTATTAAAACACTCCAGATTGCTCTTCGACAGTATAAAGGCCAGATTGAATACTCTCGATCTTGTGTTGAAAGACTGCGAGATTTGGGTCAAAAATACGTTTAATTTTTTTAGGTTAATACGCATTGTCTAACAATTTACAAAGAATGTGTGCTATCCCAGAAAAACGATTTTGCTACGTATGCAAATTATAAATCTGTCTTAACCTCTTCACTGAACGCAAAATATTTCCTAGCAAGAGATGTCTGTAGATGGAACAGAATGGACGTACGAACATTTCTTGGTTTCAAGGCTTCATCTAACTCAATAGCATAGCGCCCACTGCTTCACTCGTGTAGACTGTAGAGGCTCCAGTGATGTTTTTTGTTTATATTTAATCGAAGTTTTACGTTGATCACAAACTGAAACAGCCTTCTAAGCTTTTCACACTAATTAAGGCCCTTTAAGCAGTGTCTTTTCCGACTTTCCGTACTTCTGACCAAAAAGCGATTCTGGTAGCAGGAGTCCCAAATTTTTGTTAATCTTGGCTTCTGCGCTCTTTCAGAAATATATCTGTAGCAGCTCTCATCTCCTAACAAATATTTCTTAATACGTAACCGAGAAGTGAAATTCCAATTTTCGTAAATTAAGTTTCAAAATTTTTTAATGTAACGAATTAATTTCATAAAATTTTCATCCCATTTTGTATATCCTTAGGAACTGAATTTCCAGAAACAATGAGACATTTATTTATTTTTTCTGACCGAGAAGTCAAATACTAAATGTCATAGTTGTAGCCTTAAAAACCCTTCAGTAGTTCTTAATGATTACTTATTTTCAAAAAACTTTCTCTCACTCTTTTACCCCTTAGTGGTTGACTTTCCGTAGTTTATGAAACACGTGCTTTTATTTTCTGACTGAGAAACCAAATACTAGTTATCGTAATTCTAGCTTCAAAATTCCTTAATAGCTACATACTTTCCATCCCCTGTTTCATCCGCTTACGAATGCAATTTCGGACAATACCTTCTTGAAAGATGCTTACAGTATAAGATACACTTACTATCGAAACTTCCAGTTTCTATCCTTAGCGGTTTGGGCAGGGCGATGAGGAGTCAGTGGATAAGTGTGACCTTATTTCATCCCCTCAGGAATTAAATTTCCTAAAAAAGTGAAAAACATATTTATCTTCTCTAACCAAGGGGCCAAAAACCAATTTTCAAAGATTTTGGTTTAAAACCCTTTCGCAGTGAAATATTCTCCTCAAACGTTTCACCCCCCATTTCACCCTCTCGGCGTTTGAATTTTCAAAAATAGTGGCATGCGTATGTTTTATTTCTAACAGAGAAGCCAAATGCAAATTTTCATATATTTAGCTTCAAGAATGGTTGCAAAATGAAATATTTCCATAAAAATTTTCGTCTCCTGTTTCACCCCCTTAAGGGTTCAATTTCCAGAAATAATGGAACACGTATTTTTTTAATTTCTAACTGAAAATCCATATTTAAATTTTCATAGTTTTAGCTTTAAAATGATTTTTTAATATAATACTTTCATAGAAAGTAAAATTCCCTCGTAGAGGTTCTGTTTCCAAAAACAGTGGCATACGTATTTTTTTTTATTTGTAAGCGAGAGGTAAAATACCAATGTTAATGGATGTATCTTTAAAATTCTTTGTTAGTTCTTTAATAATGATATGTTTAAAAAAATTACTTTGATACACTACTTCTCCCCCATAGCGTTAAATTTCCAAAAACGCTGAAAAACATATTTCTTTATTTCTGACCGTGAAACCTAATAACAGTTCTCGTTGGTCTAGCTTCAAAACTGCCTTAATAGCGACAGTTTTCTAAAAACACTTCGTCCCCTATTTCACCCCATTAGATTTGTAATTTCGGAAAATCCCGTCATAAAGGACGCCTGTGGTATAAGATCACAAGCTTCCATAAAGTTCAAGTTTCTACACTTAGCGGTCTAGTCTGGGTGATGATGGTCAGTCAGTCAGTGAGAATATTGCCGTTTATACACAGAGATTGCCAGTGGATTCTCATCGTTAAATCACCCCGTTCAATGAACATCACCGTACCGTAGGATGTATATCTCGTTACCTATTTCATATAACTTTAATCGACGATGGTATAGTTCGACATTGTAGTTGATTTCATTTTTGTTACATGCTTCACATGGATCTTCCAATGAAATTACGTTTACGCTTAGCTGTCTAAAAGTATATAATGTACGGCTATGCAGTTTGGAAGGAACTCAACCACATTACTTGAAAACGCTGTTTAATCAAGTTCATCCATCCAGTTAGTTTGAAAACTGAGTGAAGTTATTGCGTATTGTTACTAAAATAAAAATATTTAATTTATGTAATGCCATCACTGTAATAGTATGTGAGATTTTCATGCTGAATTCCAATCAAGAACAACTGCAAAGATGACAAACATAGAAGTAGATATCCTCAGTGTAGCAAAGCAGCTTAAATCACTTAATAGAGGCAAGGCCTCTGGTCCAAACTGTATACCAGTGAGGTTCCTTTCAGAGTATGCAATTATATACACCGCACGCTCACAGGAAGTTTCGTACCTAAAGACTTGAAAATTGCTCAAGTCACACCAGTACTCAAAAATGGAAATAAGAACAATCCTCTGAATTACAGGCCCATATCACTAACGTAGATATGCAGTAGGGTTTTGGAACATATACTGCATTCGAAGATTATGAATTACCTCGAAGGAAACGATTTCTTGACACAGATTCAGCACGGATTTAGGAAACATCGTTCTTGTGAAACACAACTAGCTCTTTATACTCATGAAATAGTGAGTGCTATCGACAGGTGATGTCAAATTGATTCAATATTTTTAGATTTCCTGAAGGCTTTAGACACCGTTCGTCTCCAGTGTCTTTTAAGCACACTTCGTGCGCATGGAATATCGCCTCAGTTGTGCGACTGGATTCGCGATTTCCTGTCAGAAGGATCACAGTTCGTCGTAATAGACGGAAATTCACTGCGTAAAAGAGAAGTAATATATGGCGTTCTCGAAGGAAGAGTTATAGGCCCTCTATTGTTCCTGCTCTATATTAACGACATAGGAGACGATCAGAGTAGCCCTCTTAGATTGTTTGCAGATGATGCTGTCATTTACCGCCTTGTAAAGTCATCAGATGACCAAAAATAATTGCAAAATGATTTAGATACAATATCTGTGTTGTGCGAAAAGTGGCAGTTGACCCTGAATAAAGAAACGTGTGAAGTTATTCACATGTGTACTAAAAGAAATCCGCTAAATTTCGATTACGCGATAAGTCACACAAATCTGAAGGCTGTAATTTCAACTAAATTCTTAGGGAATACAATTACAAGTAACCTAAATTTGAAAGATCACATAGATGATTTTTGTGGGTAGAGCAAATCAAAGACTGCAATTCACTGGCAGAACACTTAGAAGGTGCAGCAGATCTACACTTCCCCAATAGGGGAGATAGTGCCACAGACATGATACGTCAGTTGGAGCGGCAATCATTGAAACAAAAGCGTCAGAAAGTTGTTTCGGCACTTCATACCCGAGTCCACAGCAGGTTTTCTGTTGCAGTTGAAGGTGAAATATACCAATTATGGCAGTATCACATTTGCAGTGTTTTATGTTAACTATGGGACGTATTATTTTAATGTTTATAATAGCTGGGACGCCCGGCTTCTCTCAGGGAGATGATATGGGATTTTGTGGTAGTTGGAATAAGAGGATTAACGTTAAGGTATAAGAGGTAAAAAAAATTACTGAAAATTTATTCCCACTATTTACAATAATTGTTTCATTTGGTTATCCGCGTTATATATAAGTACAAATTTTTCAAATTTCCTATGTAGTGTGAGTGAAACAGTCCACGTTTTTGCCATTCAAGTGCGTACATCAAGCAACTAACGTTTCCAAAGCTGTGGTATTTTGTGATGACTTCACTAAATCTCATTTGTTTTTGTCGTACAACTCGGGCTATGATGTCGTGTAGATGCATGGAGCTTGTCCGTATCTTAGTTGTTCTTTGATATCTGGCCACGACGAGTTGCATGTGAATGTTATGAAGAGGTCAGGTCGTCCATATTTTCTTATGCAGGTCATGGAATCTTGAGTGTATTACTGCATGTGTCTCTGACGTCCTGTGTATGATGAGGGTAAGATTATGACTGTTCCAATGTCATCAGAGCAGTCGTCATGAATGATTGCGTCACGTTGGTGGATATACGCTTCCGTTCGTAGTTTCTTCTGATTCAGTCTCAAGTAAAGCATCAGTTCCACTTCTATTTTTGCATACATATCTACCAGGGACTGTCGGATTAAACGGCGCGTGTTGAGAGTGCGGTTGTATGTTTCATTGTATTTGATCATTAGGCGGTAAGCACACACCTCCTTGCTAGTTACTTTTTTCTCTTTATCTACGCCTGTTTCAGTTCGGATTTGCTTCACATTAAAATGATATCGTTCCTATCATTGGGGAAGTAATAATGGATACTGGAGGGCATCTTGTGAATGGTGCGTCTTTGCAATGCGTTGTATTCCTTGTCTTCTTCGTTGAACAATTGTCACTGCTTGTGTTTTCATTTTTCACGATTACGATGACGACTTCGTCTATCTGTGGTGCATTAAATAGACGTTCGTAGTCTCCAGATGGTGTTCTTTGGGCTCGAATTACAACTTTATAGTCATCATGAATCATTCGGTCTAGTGCTGTTTTGAATACGTGAATCAGACTATTGTATATGTGTAAGATCCTCTGTACGTCTTGAACTAATTCTCGTCTCAATCCACTGATATTTCTGCACCGTTGATCAATTTCCATTACTTCATGTCCGATGAAATATACTTACAGAAATTTACGATCTTCATTGAGTAGTGATAGCAATGACCCTAATTAGTAATAGGTTTGTCCGTAGATGGAATAATAATATAATCTACTTCATCTCTTTTGGTGTTGATCAAAGTCATTTGGAAGCAGGTGTTTTACGATTGTTATTTTGAAGCAAGTGTCTTGATACGGTGCTTCCCCGTCCACGTAATGTAAAAATTCCTGTGGAGATGCTTCCAGTGATAGTAATCGAATTTTCCCATTCATACAACAGACTCCTGGTCTTTCCCTAAGGTGAATTTTTTTGCGTTGCAAAATTGCCAGATGTTTTCCATTTTTCCGATTACTGCGGGTTTGTGTTTGTTATATTCTTTTGTCGGGTCACAGTGGAATGCTTCATTTGTTAGGTTGCACTGTTTACTAGCATCGCTCGCGCTTCCTGTAGGGTTATATTTTCATGGCTGGCTTCAGTTTACATTCTATTATTATGAGACTGTGCAGCAATTCTTAATTCTTCAATCGATTTATTTCGTTGTTCTTTGGTTTTTCTGCTTCTGGCGGTGGTCATTCTCGTTTGCGGAGAACTTTAACGTGATTCACGCTTTTCGTCTGTTTCTGAAGTATAAATCAGATCTACTTTTTATTAATACTGACACTCAGTACACTTTACATACATTTCACACCTTATTCTCGATTTATATTCAGTCACTGTACCACTTTGAGTACTCACGCTTGACCATTTGCTTCATTCCTCACTGCACTACTTTTCCTGTTCCTCCCTTCATCACTGATGAGAAATTGACGTTAGAATCCACGACGGATGTTTATACCCCTACAAATGTGCAGCCCCACCAGTGGCGAATTCCAGAACATACCAAAAATGTTTCTAATGGTGCACAATGTTGCACGACATTCCACTACATTCGCAAGTATTCTGGAATGTTCCACAATGATATGGGATGTTCCCGAACGTTCTTGAATCTTCTAGAGGCCGAAACTTCCCAGCCCTTATATCTTAAAAAGCACGCCCTTCAGATACAAGCAGGAACCTTCTTCATGAATATGGGATAGACGGCTACCCAACCATACAACTCACTTCATCGTTCCAGGACTCGTTTCTGGGTTTTAACGGGACACACATTGTACTATTTTATAATATGTACTGATTACAATCAACTACATGTAATAAGTGTACCTTTTTAGCTCTGTGAGGTAACATCTGTGATTTGTGGAGTCCTGCGAAATCTGTGGTTGACGTATGTTTAGTTTTCTGGTTGTAGATTGGTGTTTTGATATTACATACTTACGCTAACATTGTGGTTGAACTAGGTATAATTATGAAAACAGAAGGAAATATAAATTTAGTTTAGTGGTCAGTAGAACATGTGATTATAACGATGATATAGATAACGAGTTTCTAAGAGGCGGGTATCCAAAACCAGCACCCAAATGTGACTGACGACTTGGTGATAGAATTTTTGCTACATTAGTGGTTTCAATGCCCACGTGTCTAAGAGTAAGTTATTGCACCAACACCAATGGCGTCAAATTATCACCTTATTCGAATTCTGGTACATGCAGCCTAAAAATAAAAAGAAGTATGCAGCAATGTGCTTATGCGACACAGTTTCAGAAAAGTGCCGCACCATTTTTCGAGACCAGCACTTAAGCCACAAAACTAGACTGCTACGATCAGAGAGTATAGCATCTCACAAGTTCGTAACTTGATGGTGTACGGCGTGAAAGATACTAAAGAAGGCGAACAGGTTTTGGGTTGAAAAATGAATTAGTAAATTGCATGCTCGGAAATTAGCACAATTGTAAAAGAATATAAACTTTTCATATATTTTTGAAGCTAACTCTGTTGTGTGCGTATAAATTATGGAGGCTGCTGTGTGTATGAGTAAATATTTTTCGAAATCCGAAATGATGTCAAACACCGTTGAGCATCCCCCTGGTTTGGTAGTCCATGATTCTCAAAGGGAGTCGGGATCTGCTTCAGATCATTGTGATGAGCAGGAACTTAAAGTAGGAGCAGAGACAATGAAAGAGGTGAGGAAATCAAGGATAGACAGTGGGGGTATGGCCAACAAGGACATGAGATTTCAATCAGTCCTGCTAGTTTTGAAGCAAATGCTTTCTGGCATTAGAGAAGATGATTCTAGCATTAAACAAGATTCATACTACTCATGTAAGAGTTTTCAGCAAGAATCAAGGTTAAGACCAAATGTTCTCTTGCTCTAAGCGAGTTTATAGAAATTAAATCTCTTTTTAGTCAAACTAACTTACTGAAAGTGTTAATTTTTGAGGTGATATGCTAGAGTTTAGATGTAGGAAAGCTGAAAAGTGACTTTAACGTTAGGGTTCAAGTAATGGAGATTCATTGTCATACGTAGATGTGTAATTCTGGCTCTGACTGTAAAAGCACACACAAAAATCAAAGGAACAGGGCACATATTTTAAGTCGTCGCTGGGTAACTGGTTGATTGATGTGCAGGCTCGATGTGCTGAAGCGGATGAAGGTCTATAATTCTAATATACTGAAGGGCTGAGGGAAGATACACGAAATAGAGAGCAGTGTGTCAAAAATGTTCAAATGTGTGTGAAATCTTATGGGACTTAACTGCTAAGGTCATCAGTCCCTAAGCTTACACACTACTTAACCTAAATTATCCTAAGGACAAACACACACACCCATGCCAGAGGGAGGACTCGAACCTCTACCGGGACCAGCCGCCCAGTCCATGACTGCAACGGCTAAGACCGCTCGGCTAATCCCACGCGGCAGTAGTGTGTCAGTGTATTGGAGTCTTCGTCATGTCTGGTAGGAGTGTGGCTATGGAAAATGTTCTAGAGAAATGTGAAAATTTTTCAACGGTTGCTGAGTGTGATCATTTTACCCTGTAGATTTTTGAAAGTTTTAGAGAAGATATCGTTCATCAATAGTAACCTCATTGGCGAAGCTTTTACGTGACGGACAGTAGCCACAGAGATACGTGAAACAGTTAAGGAATTTGAAGCTAAATTTCTATTGAAGTATGAGTTAAAGGGATACCAGTCGACTCTCATTAGGTATATTCCAATACAAGAGATTCCAATGGCATTGCTCTCCCTTAAGAGGCCAATTTGTTTCTACAATATGTCAGAAGTATTTGAAAAAAAGGTGATTTAAAATCTTATTCGTATGTCTGTGCACTTCCGACAAAGCTACATGGATGAAACAGTAATGAAGGAACTAAGCTGGATATGCAGAACATACTGTTCCAAATGGCATTCAGCCTGAGTTATCTGTATTCATGTATCTGAGAAATTTATTAATAACTGGCGTCATTATGCCATTGAATAACCCATGTGAACGTGCGTTAAACGAAAAAGCAAGCCATGTAGTTAGTGAGGAGATGGAGTCTCCTGTGAATGGATAACTTTTCCTTCGACAAAAGAAGATACTATGTAGGGAAAGGATGAAAAGAAAGCGTGAGAGAGAGAAAGGAAATTTTATGGGAAAGGCAAGACTTCCAATTTTGAAGTAGGAGACTTAGCTTTATTAAAGATTAAAGAAAAACCCAAGCGAATAAATGTTGAAATAATGAAATATATCTGAGTGGTTTATCATGCTCTGTTTGGTGTGAATGGTAAACAGCATGACAATGACTAAACGTTGATGTATAACACATAGGGGGAAAGAGACTAGGTGCGGAAACATAATATACCTAAAGCCTTTGACATAGAGATACAGTTAGAATTCCTAGATAATCTGTTGCTCTGTACAGAAATGTAGTCAGGAAGTATGGAATTCTGGAGATGGCTCTGGGATATCTTCCAATTCCTAATCTGGAGTCTCATTCCTTCTACTGTGCTGTGTATAATTTGGGTGCAGAATTAGTTACGGTGTGTGCAGAATTGTGAGAGAAGATGGTATAATGTTCGACGAGAACTATATGTGACAATGTATTTGTTGCGATAGTGAAATTTAGTGGCAGATTGAAGGAGGGGAGTGAATGTGAAGCTTTATTTTCTGTCAAGTATACATATTGTAGAGGCAGTAGTGAGCATTACCTAGGTGGAAATGTATATGATAGTTCAGAACTACAAATGGTTTGTTCACACTGCTCCAACTATAGTCAAAAGACCGTGTTCTTGTTAGTATATTATTATTGGTTGTAAATGTTTTGCTTTGTGCGTTAATTTATTTCCAGCTGTCTTTGCATTTCAGACGTCAATTGTGTGATATTTACGTTTAAATGGTAGAACAATACATCTGTACTGCAAAATCACGACAGTAGTGCAAGTGATACTCGATATGTGTTACGGAAAGTATGTAATACATCATCGTTAAAAGTGCGACAGAAATTCTGTCTGCCGATTTGAATTCCACATACCAGGTGGCTCTATAGTAAACGATAATATTTGCCTTTCTCTTATAAACCATATCTAACAGGCATTGTATTTAAGTTGCTAAGCTGAACCTGTATCAATGGCTCCTACATTTTAGAACATGAACTATCCAGCGAAGTATTTTGTATTGTGAGTAGTAAATCGTGATTTACGTCTATGCAGTAGAAGTACTTACGTAACAGTGTTCATGTTGTATTGATATATAATAGAGTAGAAAGATAAGTTATCTTGGAGCTGAACTTGGTTGTGTGACAAATTTAAGACGTAAGCAGTATTCTACACCAAACGCAAGATGTAATACGTCTGTCAATATGTGCTTAATATGATTTGACTCATTAAATAATAAGTCGTCTGCTTGGAAGCTGCAGTAACGAATTATGCAGTATGAACTGGTGGATTGAAGGGCTGAATTTTACAGCCATTGAACCTGATTCCTGCAACAAGAAGTTCTACTGAAACTGCAACAAGACAGATGAATCATATACAAAGGTACTTTCATGACGTTCTTCACCAGAATGGATCGTTCCCGGACCTGTTTTACAATAAATGCTACGTAGATATTATAATTTAACGAATATGTTAGAGAAGGTAAATTATAGTTAAATGAACTGAATGACTATGATTTCAGTTTGCACTGAATAAGGTGAAAAGTCTGTGAGTAACGAAACTGACATTGCCAGAGGGACTGAAAAGGACTGTTTTGTAAAATGTGGATATATAGATCTCAGAGACGTATGTTCTTTAGTGATAAGTACTTAATTCATGATTTATCTTTTTTATTAAAATTTTTACAATAAGCAAAAACTAATTATTTTATTACCATAAATCGCATAAATCAACTAACGAGACACAAAGGAATTACAGACACTGGTTGCGAGCAGAATTGATTGTAATCAATGGCGAAAGCTGAAAATTTGTACTAGACCGGGATTCATACCCGGGTCTCCTGCTGACTGGCAGGTGCTCTGACCACTAAGCCGGATTAGAATCTCGGTCCGGCACAAAATTTCAACTTTCCTCGTTGATTTCAATCAATGCGAGCTTGAAGCCAATATCTCTAACTCCTTTGTATCTTAATTCACAATGGCAGCTGTATCAAAGTGTTATCTGATCTTTCGCACATGTCCGAAAGAAGAGACACTACATGTATGTACAAACGGCTACTATTGTTTACCAAATTTTACACAACTTACTACTACATTGCCTAGGGTGTTTTTGCAGACAAGCGGTTTGTGACTGGAGGTGGCTAAATGGTGTTTTATTATTTCAGTCAGGTGTGGAACTTGTCATTTTTTATGCGGATAGATATCGTGACTAGGATATCACCATAATATCTTCTTGTTTTAATATAAATTTCATTATATGGTGGTGTGAGTTAACAATAAATATTTTGTCAAGTAAAGCAATGAGGAAAACCATGGTACAAACCACTATCCGATAATCCAGATATACGTATTACTTGGAATCACTAAATCGATTAAGACAGAAGTCTAGAAGTTTCTTTTCTATTTACTTCCCTTTCTCCATTTTCTAGCCACGTCAATACTCTGTTTCTTATGGCCTTCCTGTCGAAGGGAGAATAAACTCCAATCTTCCTTCATTTGTGGTTGTTACAAACTTTATTCAACGTCCATTATTTCCCGTCACTCATCGATTCTCTTCATAGAGGATTCATATTAATATAAGAATTGAATTAGTTTTTTACATGTATGACTATGTTAAAAGAATGTGGATCTAAAGCGAAACTCCACCATTGGGTGATTGGCTGTGTGTGAACATAAGCTTAAAGAGGCAGTATATTGCAAAACAACATCTCGAACTGTGTAGATCGTGTGTTAAAAAACATAGGTGTCCGAGATAACTCATATTTTGAATAAAGAAAGGAATTTCAGTGAACCGGCTATTGTTCTTAGTTTCATCAACACGCATAATTATTTAAGATTAAATGACAATTGATGTTTGGTGCCGAAGACCTGTGTAATAGTAACTACTCTGATTGCGTAATTATACCCGTACACTTTTCGTTACACAGAAGCTATGCAAATAAGGAAATTCATCTACATGCTGTTATGCACAGAGTATCAACAGCTCTTCTCCCACTATGAGTCATTTGGAGGGAGAAGATGACGCAGTAGCGAGCGTGTAGCCAGGCCTCGGTCGGCGGCACCTCCTATTACCCAGCTATGTCCTTCCTTCCGTTATCAGCTGACACAGCGTTCCGCGCGACTTCTACCAAATTCTCTGGAAGGAGGCGTATCGCCGAGCCTTCCTCAGAGATAGCTCCCAGAGTGTCATAGACGCAATACTTGGGATACTGATACATCTCAACCACGTTCCGATCATGGTGACGAAGTAGGACAGATAAGACCGCAGACCCGTGTTCGGAAGAAGGAATGTCTAATCCCCGTCTGACCGTCCAAAATCACATATTACAAAATCCTCCATCGATTGTGTGATTAGAAAATTCCTAGTTTCATCCCCAATAATTGTCCAACTTCAGTAGTGTTGTCTCTCTATTAATCCGTTTAGCCTTTCTTCATTCTTCGCCATTAAGGTGTGTCTTATTAATACTATAAAGAGAGAGAAGAGAGCGAGAGAGCAAAATGTTGCGTCCACTGCAGAATTCATCTATCTGTTTAAAATACACAAAATCTTAAAATGATCCTCACGTAAAGTGAACAAGTCGCGTTAGAAAACAAGAAGAATATATCATCCAAGCAGAAACCTCAAACTAAATAAATGTGGGTCATGTCGTTCTGCTGCAAAATGGGGCAAACGGAAATTATGTTCATATCACCAGCACCGTCGTATTCATGACTGAGAAAGAGAGAGACAGACGTAAGAACAACATTCGCTCCAATATTTTTTCACGTGGAACGCTCTCTAGCGTTAACAATCAAATACTCATCAGCAATTTTGTTTGTAGTGTAGCTTTCACAGACTTTATTAACAATGTAATGTGTGCAAATCCAAGTTTCATCTAAATAAACTACTGGCAATTTAATGTTAAAAAATTAATTTTTTCATAAAAATCTATTTTAGTGCCCTCTCTTTGTAATTAAATTTTGTCTCTCCTCTTATCGATGGCTTAATATGACTATTTTAAAACCTAAGCCCTTAGAAAAAGTATTTTTGTTGAAGATTCTCTTCGTTAGTCTTAAATACTGACACTTTCCGCTATAACAGTAAGGTTTTCGCACAGTTAATGACCTGTTCTAGTCTTCATAATTTCGCACAAATACGTGACTATTAGTACATTCATGCATTTCCTCGAGCAGGCTTACCGTGTTCCTTCGGTCCCATTCCTCTTTGCATCGTGTCCCTCTTTTCCAATTTGGAGACACCTTTCAGCGCAAAACATTTTCCTAGAAGAAATTTCTGTCCGCAATGCGAGAGAACAACAACCACTATATATGGTTGTAACTGCTGTACGCAGTCGTGTGGCTGTTGTTTCTTGTTACAGCTTTGTCAAATAGTTCGTGCTGATTATCTGGTTTACGTTCAATGTGAGGGAAAACCACAGCAATGTAAGACAATAGTAGTCTGTGTACCGTAAATTATTTGAACAGCCGAAGCGATTACAAAACTAATCCTTTTGTGACATTTTTTAATAAAGTAGGTAATTCATTTATGTTTAATATTATAGCCGAAACCCAAAGCTTAACACTGCATGTAGAATCGATGTAGAACTCCTGTATAACTCTCATGTATACCATAAACAAACTCGTAATCTGTAATCGTAAGACGACTGTTTCTTGTACATTTCGACACTAATGAAGCCACAGTCTGTAACCTATACTAGATAAAACTAAATGTATTACATATTGTATATTTACCCCCACCCAAGTCACGTTCACCCCCGCCAACAGATTAAGTCACGTGCTTTTCTTAGCAGCATGTAGGCCCCAGTCCCCTACTACCCCTACACCCTCTTCTACCTCCCTTCCACCAATCTACCCTAATGGCGGGAATTTCAAATTTTGGCAGGAATTTCGAATTTCCGTGGGAATTTCCTTGTCCCAGGGCTGTCCTGACATCCCGAATCTGGGGATTGGTGGGATAATGAAATTGGCACTTTCCTTTCCGCGTTGTGAACTCTTGTTCTCCTGGGCGGAAGGCTGAAGTGCAGCCCTCTAATAACAATTAAACCACCAAAGGCGGTTGGAGTTGATGGGAAATTAAAAATGGCTGTGCCCTATCCGGGACTCGGACCCTGTTTCTGCTGCATGAAAGCCCAAGTGCACCCCCAACACATGGAAACTGTCCAGATGTGGTAGAGGAAGGTTAGGTTAGTGCACTTTATTTATTTTTGGTCTGGAAACTGAGTAAATTGATTATTTTCCTAATATCAGTAAGAGAGGGGGATTGAATTTCAATTTTTTAAGATTGCATAGGTATTGCCTTTCCATATACTGCATTGCGTTTTATAATGAATAGCTGGATTCTATTTTCCCTACAACACTTACAAAACGATAATTAAAAGTGTTTTCTTCTTCTAACTTCATGTTAAGAGACTTTTCATTGAGTTTCATAGAATACAATCTTCCCGAGCTCTCGGTTGCCCTGTTTACCTTCAAACAATATTCCAAATTGTTTAAATTTTATTATTAGATGTGCTAATCTCAAACATAATTCACATACTTCTGGACTTTTTAATCACTTTTCTTAATATAGTGCCTCAGTTTTTATGATGTTTCACTGCTTCGGGATCATTACTCCTCCTAGCTATAAGATAGATTTCCCTTTTCTGTTTACAAGATATTTTTATCTCTTTAGTAAACCCTGACTTTTTACATGGTTTCTTACAATTATATTTCTCTGTCTTCTTAGGGAAACTGTTTTCAAACATACTCACAAGGGTATCATGAAACAGCTTAAATTTTAAATTAGCATCAGGTTTCCTCTACACCTCATCCCAGAGTAAGTGTTGTAAGCTTTACCTAAGATAGTCAGTTCTTAAATTGTTGATTGACCGCACTATTTTGGAGGACTGTTTCGCATTAGTGATGGAGCAATATCATTTACCGTAACCAGCTGTGCATCTTGATCAGACGGACAATTCTTAATAGGATAATTTTTTCGTGATTAAGTTTATCTTTGTCTATGAAGTCATAATCTACCAATGTGGTGCTTTCTTGTACCACTCGAGTAGGAAAATCAATAACTGACGTCAGATTGAAAGAACAAAGTAAAACTTCAAGGTCAAGCTTTCTATCGGACTCTTTCAGAAAATCTACATTGAAATCCCCAAAAACAGTAATTTGCTTTCCTTTGTCTGACAGACAGCACAACAAAGAATCCAAGTTTTTCAGAAATAGCTCAAAATTTCCTAAAGGGGACCCATATAGGGCTACAATAATAAAAGTGCCATTATTTCGTATAAGCTCACACGCATATGCCTCTGTATGTTGCTCAGCGCAATTTTTTTTTAATTTCCCAGTTTTTCGCACTATGACAGATTTTAAAATACAGGGTGAGTCACCTAACATTACCGCTGGACATATTTCGTAGACCACATCAAATACTGACGAATCGATTCCACAGACCGAATGTGAGGAGAGGGGCTGCTGTAATTGGTTAATACAAACCATAAAAAATTGCACGGAAGTATGTTTTTTAACATAAACCTACGTTTTTTTAAATGGAGCCCTGTTAGTTTTGTTAGCACATCTGAACATGTAAGGAAATACGTAATCAGTGCCGTTGTTGCATTGTAAAATATTAATTACATCCGGAGATATTGTAACCTTAAGTAGACGCTTGAGTATCACTCCTCCGCTGTTCGATCGTGTGTATCGGAGAGCACCGAATTACGTAGGGATCCAAAGGGAACGGTGATGGACCTTAGGTACAGAGGAGACTGGAACAGCGCATTACGTCCACATGCTAACGCCTTTTTATTGGTCTTTTTCACTGGCGCACACGTAAATTACCATGAGGGGGGTGAGGTACACGTACGCACGTGTTTTCCGTTTTCAATTACGCAGTGGAGTAGAGTGTGTCCCGACATGTCAGGTCAATAGATGTTCAATGTGGTGGCCATCATTTGCTGCACACAATTACAATCTCTGGCGTAATGAATGTCGTACACGCCGCAGTACATCTGGTGTAATGTCGCCGCAGGCTGCCACAACACGTTGTTTCATATCCTCTGGGCTTGTAGGCACATCACGGTACACATTAACCTTTTACGTACCCCACAGAAAGAAGTCCAGAGGTGTAAGATCAGGAGAGGGGGCTGGCCAATTTATGCGTCCTCCACGTCCTATGAAACGGCCGTCGAACGTCCTGTCAAGGGTCAGCCTAGTGTTAACTGCGGAATGTGCAGGTGCACCCTCATGCTGATACCACATACGTCGACGCGTTTCCAGTGGGACATTTTCGAGCAACGTTGGCAGATCATTCTGTAGAAACGCGATGTATGTTGCAGCTGTTTGGGCCCCTGCAATGAATTGAGGACCAATGAGGTGGTCGCCAACGATTCCGCACCATACATTTACAGTCCAAGATCGCTGTCGCTCTACCTGTCTGAGCCAGCGAGGATTGTCCACGGACCAGTAATGCAGGTTCCGTAGATTCACTGCCCTGTGGTTTGTGAAACCCGCTTCATCGATAAACACGTAGAACTGCAACGCATTCTCGGTTAATGCCCATTGACAGAACTGCACTCAGTGATTAAAGTCATCACCACGTAATTGCTGATGTAGCGACACATGAAACGGGTGAAAGCGGTGACGATGCAGTATGCGCATGACACTACTGTGACTCAGTCTACCAGCTCTCGCAATGTCCCGTGTACTCATGTGTGTGTTCATGGCAACAGCAGCTAACACACCAACTGCACCCGATTCTCCTGTGACGGGCCTGTTACGGACCCATTTGCATGCTACGACCATTCCTGTTGCATACAGTTGGCGGTAGATGTTTTGCGATGTGCGGCACATTGGATGCTCTCTGTCCGGGTACCGTTCTGAATACACCCTGCAGGCTTAAGCTACATTTCGTCGACACTCGCCATATAATGAGTATCATATCCGCCTTTTCAGAGTTCGAATACACCATGGCCACAGTTCCTACAACACTACACTATCACAGACGTCTGGTAACACGGTGTACTACAGTTGGTCTGCGTGCGGAGACGAATGCAGAATAACAATAGCAGCAAGCGCTACATGCGGACACTGCGACAGCTAGACCATACGACAACAGTGCACTACAGCCACACTCGTAAACACGGTCGTCATCGTAAACATGTCCCTGCAGATGCTGCTCGCCGACCGCGGCCGATGTTTGTTACAACACGCAACTGAACGTCGGAGGTTTCAAGCGTCAACTTTAGGTTACAATATCTCCGGATGTAATTAACATTTTACAGTGCAACAAACGGCACTGATTACGTATTTGTTTATATGTTCAGATGTGCTAACAAAACTAACGTTGTTCCATTTAAAAAACGTAGGTTTGTGTTAAAAAACACACTTCCGTGCATTTTTGTATGGTTTGTATTAAACAATTATACTAGCCCCTCTCCTCACGTTCGGTCTGTGGAATCGGTTGGTCAGTATTTGATGTGGTTTACGAAATACGTCCAGCGGTAACGTTAGTTGACTCACCCTGTATATGGCAAATCTTCCTCTCTTCATAGTGTCTCTACTTACATGTGCTGAAAACTTTTATCCACTTACATTTACCATTTCCATACCTGTGACTATATGATGTTCAGAGAGGCATAGTACATCCATTCCACTCTCAGTTTCTAAATATTCTAAACAAACAAGAAGCTCATCTACGTTGTTTTTTAATTCCCTGACATTCTGATGCAATATACTAACATTATTTTTCACTGTGCTTTTATGAGAATCCTGTAACATACTAACTTTAGTTTTCACTGTACTGTTATGAGAATCTTGTCATATTTTAACATCTCTAGTACCTGCCTGTCTGAGATTCTCACTAATCTTAATTTCAATCAATGGCAATCACAAAGATCAGGACAAATTACACAGTCATAAGCATAGTACCACACAAGGACAGCATAAAACCTCAATACAACTTAAAAACCGCCGATACCCTACAACTGGTGGTATCTTGCTGGGAAAAATTTCGCAATACCACTCGAAACTAGCAACAGACACCCTCAAAGTATACCCTGTACCTACAAGCTGGCGGGAAAAAGGCAGGTGTGTAAGGTACTAACTTCATTCTTTTTTGTGGGAAATACGTTCAACTGATAATGCTGGCGTTGGACAGAGACGAGTTTAATAAGTGTATTACCTGTAAGCATACAGTATCTATCGCTGTTTCACGTCAGAATTCGCTACTTATACCTGCTCAAAGACCATCCTGCAATCCAGGTAATCGAAGCCAATACACACTACCACAATGGATGGAAAACAAATGCCACAGGGTTGTAATTAGGCTTCAAAATTCTCGTGAAAAAACCAGCATTCGTAATGAACTCGTCATAATGCTCCACATGTACTGGGGGCAAATCATTGTACTAAAAGACTGCAGAGTGCAGAAGGGGCGGTAGCTGAATGTGTGGTCTTCTGCATGTACAATCACAAAAAGCCGAAAACCAAAACCTTCTCACTTCCCCTCACGCCTCCCCCTTCCCCGTCCCCCTCTCCACGAAGCTCCGCAGAGTGTCTTGTGCCCCCATTACCACCATCTGAGGCCACTGTCCGCACTCGGCTTTCCACCATCTGGCCGTCGCCTTAGGCCAACGCTGCCACGCCTGCACAATAGCGTGCATAGTCAACTAAACAATAGGACATAAAATGACGGCCGCCTCAAATGCAACTTTTTTTCTAAAATATAGCGACAGATACCCCACACACCGCCCCTGGGCAGAAAGCGGCTGTGTCCGGCGACCGCTGGCAGTAGACGCACCCCCTTTGCGCCACTCGCAATCAGTGGCATGCCTTGAGACGACGATCCTCGAAAACAAAAAGTGAAATTAAGTAGCATAACATAGCTCATCTGGAGAACGATCCAGATCGCCTGCAAAACACGGCTTTCCACCATCTAGCCACCGCCTTAACTCAACGCTCCTATGACACCACAGAAGCGTGTATACTCAACTAAACAATAGGAGATAAAAGGACGACTACCTTAAGTGTAACTTGTTCGTCTAAAATATACCGACAGAGCCCTGACACGCAGCCCTCCCAGACAGAGAGCAGCTGTGTCAAGCGACCACCACAGTAGACACTCCCTCCTTCCCCCCTTGCTGCAGTCCACTGTGACGGAGAACAAACAATTCTATTTGATGTCAATGCATCTATAATCAAGCACCTATTAAAAAAAGCAAAACACACTTGCGACAATAACAAGCTTCCTTTTTCCACGAAAATAGGTAAAGTCCATTTTCTTCTAGTTTTATGAGCAAAATCGGTATAGTTTTTACGTTCGACTGCAGTCGCAGCTCATTATTTTGTGACGTCCATCGAAACGTACAGCCACCCATCACAAACGATCAGCAGAGACATGCCGACACTGCGTAAAATCAGAAAAAAATATCTTCGACTATTTTCATGCGAGAACAACCGATCACCGCAGAATGTTCCCGCTATTTGGAAACCGTCATCAGAGTAAAGAAAAAGTGAGAATTTAAACTAAAGAAAATCTATATTAAGCAAGTTTTTCCACCTTGTTGAACAAATTACACGACCTCAAAGCTTCTCTCGCGTTCGGTAACTGTAAATAAACTCACATGCACATGTGCATTACAAACATTTCAGACAAGCTCTCACACCATTAGCACACATGTCTGAAAAAAAAATTCGCTTAACGTTTAACAACAAAAAGCTATAATTCAAGAGATCGTAGCTATTATGTACACTATGGCAGGTAGCCTTTTACCAATTCGATGCTATATCTTACTTGCATTTAAGAATCAAATCGTGAGAGCCTATCTCGCGCTGTGTAGGCAGGAGATTGAAATTTCGTTAAAAGATATGGTCGCAACGAAAAGAAAAGAAAAGCTTGTGAAGAATCATTCCGTGTTACCCTAGTCATCTCTTCCACCCGCTAGGTGGCACATCATTGATATCAATTTGATACGCTAATTAATTAAATTGTTGATGAGGCTCACTTTGTATGGCTAGTAACTTTTTTTTCAGCATCCGCATTCCACTCGCCAAGTAGGACAACTTTGAGTCTACGGAGGGAACATGATGTTCTTTTCGAGGAGTACTATTGACAAATCAGAAAAATATGTGAAACCTTATGGGACTTAACTGCTAAGCTTACATACTACTTAACCTAAATTATCCTAAGGACAAACAGACACACCCATGCTCGAGGGACGACTCGAACCTCCGCCGGGACCAGCCGCACAGTCCATGACTGCAGCGCCTTCAGACCGCTCGGCTAATCCCACGCGGCCTTGAGAAATGACATCTGAAACTGACCACAGAGGTATTCTACACCCCACAACATACATTTCGCGTAAGGATTGAGCTATTAAAAAACACCCTGCATAAAAAGCGGTCTTGAGTTTACAGGCACACACGGTCGCTAATAGTGTTACACTATGAGGCAGAAATGTTGTCCGCAATTTGGAATCAAGTCGATCCATTCAACGACATATTTGCGTTGGATCCTGTAGAGACGTCTTTTAATGATTACAGTCACTGGCGAATCATTTTCATGCCACTCTCGTATCTCGAAACGAGTCACCTTGCCGGCCGAAGTGGCCGCGCGGTTCTGGCGCTGCAGTCTGGAACCGCGAGACCGCTACGGTCGCAGGTTCGAATCCTGCCTCGGGCATGGATGTGTGTGACGTCCTTAGGTTAGTTAGATTTAACTAGTTCTAAGTTCTAGGGGACTAATGACCTCAGCAGTTGAGTCCCTTAGTGCTCAGAGCCATTTGAACCATTTTGAACGAGTCAACTTTCTTTTTTTCGAACATATCTGCTGAGGATCCCATTCACCAAGAACTCCAGAGCTATTTTCAGACAGACCATCAGCATCTTGTGCAACTGCTCGTAAGTCTCTGGCCCGCCCTTCCTGCAGCTTAGTCCATGTGATCGTCCTAATTTAAGTCTGAACTGTACGGACGTCAGAGAGCGCTAAATCTAACACCTGTTGCATCCTGTGGGGAAATAGGACGAATTAAGTTGATGCGACGGGAGCGCGATTTGACCACTCAGTGGAAATGGGAACATGGCCTCATAGCTCCGCGAATCGTTTACAGTGTGTAATACCGGAGCAAAACGAAGCTCTCCCTTGCAACATGAGGTGGTAGAAGATACAGAATGAGCAGTTATGGAGGTGTTTCTTGTTGGGAAAATTATGAGAGCTATACATCATAAAAGGCATGGAGGAAGGACAAAGATTTTGTGACACATCTCCAAACAACATACAGGCAGTCCGAAGAAGATCTGTGTCTCTCAGGGTGCATTCATGTCTCTCACCCAAACAAATGTGGTGATCCTATAAGATATACAGGTATTGATTCATTGGAGCAGGTGGTTTGTGATCAAAGTCACATTCACAGACCAGTGCAAAGGTTCATCACCTATACTGTAGGATGATAATACCCAGCAGAATATCAATCACACGAGAGGGCTCCCATGTTGCTCCTTCATAATCAGTGAAATACAGTGCTTTTTCGGTTGTAACACACCCAAACAGTGTACACCACCATACACTTTATCTACCATGACTTAGAGAGCCACGTCATCTGCTGCTAAACCGACATTAACACGTTTCTATCCTGGCTCTCACGGAAAACTGAACATCACATGGCATAAGCTATACAGCTTCCACACCACAGACTAGTAGAAGTAAAACACAGACGCAATGTTTCTCATCGCCAAACGGCGGGCTGCTGTGGGATAGAGGTGGGGATACGTCTCTGCTGTGGTGGTCGCTGGACACAGCTGCTCTCTGTCTGGGAGGGCGGCGTGTCGGGGCTCTGTCGGTATATTTTAGACGAACAAGTTGCACTTGAGATGGTCGTCCTTTTACCTCCTATTGTTTAGTTGACTATACATGCTATTGTGCTGGCGTAGGAGCGTCGTCTTTCGACGGTGGTCAGTTGGTGGAAAGACGAGTGCGTACAACTGCCATGGAGACTGTTGTCGGGGACACAGACGCTCGACGGTGCACCGTAGAGGGGCAGAAGGGGAGGTGGCGGTGTGATGGGCAGTGAGAAGGCTTTGCTTTTCGGCTTTTTGTGATTGTACATCGAGAAGAGCGCACGCTCAACTACCAACCCCTTTGCACTCGGCAGTCTTTTAGGATTATGAATTTCCCCCAGTACATGTGCTGCATTATGACCTATTCATTACGAGTGCTAGTTCTTTCGTGACAGTTTCGAAGTGTAATTAGAACTGTGTCTCATTTTTATCATCGGTTGTCGTAGCGTGTATTGCCTTCGGTTAACTGGCCTGCAGGATGGTTTCCGACCAGGCAACTGTAGCGAACTCTGACGTCAAACAGCGATAAATACCATAAGCTTACAGGTAACACACTTCTTAAACTTCTCTCTGTGCAACACCAGCATCGTCTGTTGAACGTATTTCCCATCAAAAAGAGTATGGATTCTACCTTACACCCTTGCCTTTTTTCCACCATCTCGTAGGTGTAGGGCACAGCTTAAGTGTGTCTGTCACTGGTTTCGAGTGATAATTGCAAAATTTTTTATGATCAAGATAACACCAGTTGTATGGCATCGTCATTTTTTGCAGCGTATTGCGCTTATTTGCTGTCCTTGTGTAGCGCTAAGCATATAGTTGTGTAATTAGGCCCAATCTTTGTGATTAATAACGTAAATAGTGTAGCGGAACTACTGTATGGGATAGGAAAAGTCAGTTTTGGTACAATATTTCTGAGTTACAGCAAGGCGCGGGCCTGTTTACAATGAGTTACGCTCATCAGCAGTTGCGAAGTAAAATACAGACAAGAGGCGTGTAGAACCACTAGGAAGAGTACACTCAGCTGTTTGCATTGCGCAAGTCACAGGCAGAAGGTGTCCACCGGACAACCTAAGTGTTATGAGTACGTGACGCAGAGTGGCGTGTTTAGCGAAACAGAGGCACACAGCCACATACAAGTAGGTGTCCGTTCACTAACAAAGCATTCAAGTGTGGCAGCTCTCCTGGCTGGCGAGGCATGTCACACCACCTGCTACACACAGCAGCAGATGGGGTGCCAGAATTCCAATCCCCAGCGGGTCACTAGTTCGACCCTCTGAGGCAAATGTGGGGTTCGCAGACAGACAGCGGCGGACCACATTATGGCTCGCTACTGTGGGCAGTCTTGTTGACTCCAAACACACGCCGGAAGCCTGCAGATTCGGACGCCGGATCGAGGGCGCTCTTTGTCGCCGAGTTCTTAGCCACGCCAGCGAGGGAGAGCCCTGCAGATCACCTTGCAGCAGGCAGTGCTGAGGCGGCAGAGGCGAAGGCCGCTGAGTCAGCCGCCGGCGCATCCTGACGTCAATGCAATTCCGCAGCCGTACATGGCCAACACACAGCGGAGCGCTGCACCAGTCACTGAGGCAGCCATTCTGCGCCAAGCCGTTTCGCAGACAGTTAAGTGGTGCCCTGAGTATTGCGGGACCTGGTGACACAGACTGAGAGGAACGGCGTCACTGTTGTTGTAACCAATAAATCATTTGGAAAGCTCGTACGAGTCTTAATACGGTGCCTTCTACCTCTTCCCACTACATTTGTTGATGCTGTTACAATTGGTGTCAGGAGTTGCCACTAGATTTGGTGTCAGAATAGCAGACGTCGTCTGTAAAGTACGACATTCGAGCCCACTGCCTGAAATACAGTCACAAGATGTGGTGAGTATTAACCAGTTTTCTTTTGTGTGTTGGACGTTTTCTTTGTTTTTTTTTTTTTTTGTTCTTTTGCGTATGCCTCATGGCATACCATTGTACATCTCTTGTGTGGGAATAGTACTTTTTGTTGTCAGAGTATGTGTTAGTGTGTTTGGGCAGTAAGATCTATTACTTTTTTCGTGGCGTTTAATTAATTTTGTATTGGTATGAGTATGCTGTTACTGAGTATAATGATACTGAGGTGTAGGGAGTCGGGTTATTTTTGTACTTAGTTGTTTTGTTTCGGGACTAACTTGGAATGAAAGGAACACAATGGCAGAGTCATGAACGTGAGGTGTGTCGGAACCAGAAGCGGTACGGATTTTTTGGGGAAAGGAAGCACAGTTGACAGCGGACAATACGTAGTTGGAGAGTGAATAAGCATCTAGAAGTCAGCGGGAAGCCTTATCGGATCTGTCGTTGTGGCCTAGGACGTCGCAGCAAGCTGCCGTGAGTTTGATTATTCCATTTTCTGGCAAGGCATCTGAGGGTGTGCGTTCGTTTGTGGAGGGCTTGGAAACTTCAACTCTGATGAATGGTTGGTCGGATGAAAAGTTGTTACATGTAGCCAAGATTAGATTAATGGGTGAAGCAAAGATATATGTAAGGTTTTCTGAGGCCTTAAGGTAGGGAGGACAGTTTAAGCAGTTAAAGGAGGGGCTTTTACATAGGTACAAGAAACAGATTAGCGCTTGGTACTTTAGGGAGAGGTTAAGTAAAATGACGAAGAGACAGTGGGAGACAGTAGAAAAATTTGCGGACGGAATAAGAGAAATTAACGAGTACACCTACGAGTTGGGTCAGAGCGATGAAGCGAATGGTGTTCTGTTGCAGGAGGCCGAGCGAAGGGCACTTGATGTATTTTTGAGGGGGTTACGAGCGCATAAATCGCGAAAAGTGTGTGAAGGGACTGCGAAATATTAGTATTCGGCCATTCAGCTGGAAATTCAAGGTGAGGAAATATGTGTGGCAACAGGCGTACGTGATAGACAAGCAGTGTTTACAGCGGGTATTAAATGTTATAAGAGTGGTCGTACACGACTTGTGCAGTAGCAAAGTACCCAGTCATCGAGGAATAGAGGAAGGGGTGGAAATCAGCAGCATGGAGGATGGAGAAGTGGAGTTAGTAGAGGTGGACAGTAATTAAATGGCCGAGAGGGCCCAGGTCCCACCTAAGGGAGCTCCTGTTTAATTTCAGTGCTACAAATACGTATACGGAGGTGGAATGTTCAGTGGTAGCATTCATAGGAACTAAGAGGTTTAAGATTTGGTTGCAAACAGAGGCGCAAGTGTCAGTAGCTACTAAGAGTTTAATGGGAAGAAGAAAGTTAGACCCACCACGGTATAGGTTGCGTGGAGTGGCGGATAAGGTCGCACCTTTGGGGTCAGTGACAGTTGACTTTAGCACAGGGAAAATCCGATTTGGTACATGCACGGAGGAAGTACCATGCGTAAGTGAGGGCTACGACATGATCCTAGGAGTAGATTTCTATCATCAACATCATGTCAAAATTGACCTTGGACAACCATCTGTGGAACTTTATGGAATGTTATTTCAGCTAGGGGAGACTATTGTCGATGCAGATCTGTCGCGAGGGGCATTCAGCGTAATGAACAAATCAATTGAAACGCGTAAATTAGCATTAAGGCTTAATTCGCATGAGTGTGTGTCTGGTGGCACCAGGAAGTCTCATTGGGTAAGTGTGGAGTCTAATCTAGTAGTGGGTATGGTATGTGTTATTGATCCATTGGTGGATAATGAAGTTTTGGTTGAATTGGGTTGTTTTGTGAAACGTATTGTTGTACACGTACAGGAGGGAAACCGTAGGCAAGTAGTTCCTGTGAACGTGGATAATTTAAGCGCTGTATACGCAAATTTGAGAGAAGGTGTTCTAGTAGCAAATCTGGATGTGTCAAATGACAAAGACTGGTGTTCGAAAGGTAGGCGAAGCAACCAGCCGCTAACTGCCGATAGAACTGCATTACATGACAAAATCAAGCATTTGAAAGGAGGAGAAAAAGAGCATAGGGAAGAATTATTGTGGGAATTTAAGGATTTATCTTTTACGCAAGGGCCGTTACCAGCAACTCCATTAGTCCAACATGGGATAGAAACAGGGAATGAAGCACAAGATTACCGTTAAGCATACAGAATACCGAGGTATTTGCAGCCGATTGTGGAGGATTTCAACAATCAGCAGCTTGCGGACGGTATTATAGAGCATAGTAATAGTGGCTGGGGAGCGGGCATTGTCGTTGTGCCTAAAAAATCTGTGGATGGAACTAAGAACAGGTTCTGTTGTGGCTACTGACACCTCAATAATAAGGCAGTAACGGACACATACCCCATTCCAAATATATCGGAGACTTAAAATCACTTAGGACAGTGACAGTACTTTTCTACGATGGATTTGACAAGTGGGTACCATCAGTTAGAGATGTTTTCAGAGGATCGTCCAAAAACAGCATTCTCTACTCCTGGTGGCCATTATCGGTACATCTGACTGCTGTTCGGTTTGAAAAACGCTCCGGCAAAGTTTCAGAGGTTGCTAGACAGTGTGTTAAGGGGTTTCAAACGATGGCAGTGTCTTGTCCATTAGGATGACATTATAGTGTTTCGAGTAGTATGGAGCAACACAGACAGCTGTTAAGGGAAGTCTTTATGACGTTAAGAGCAGCTCGTTTCACGTTGAGCCTGGAGAAGTGTCATTTCGCAGATTTAAATATTTGGGTCATATTGTCAGTATGGACAGAGTGCGAGCAAATCTGAGATTGGTACAAGTTGTAAGGGATTTTTGGGAATAGGAAACAGTTAAGGAAGTGCAGTCATTCATCGGAATTTGCAATTTCTATCGAAAGTTCGTGAGGGGTTTTGCAGATGTAGCACAGCCGTTGATGCGATTGTTATGGAAGGGTGGGAAATTTGAGTGGACAGAAGAGTGCAAGAAAGCGTTTGACAAACTGAAAGAAGTGTTAACATCAAGTCCGATTCTTGTGTTTCCTGATTTTGAAAAGGAGTTTATACTAGCATGTGATGCATCGAATCAAGCATTACGGTATTTTCTTAGTCAGGGAATTGATGGGAAAGAACATCCTGTAGCCTATATGTCTAGGCAGTTGAATGCAGCAGAGAGGAATAACTCAACAACAGAGAGAGGGAGATGCTTAGCGTAATCTATGGAATCACGTATTTTAAATGTTATATATATGGGAGAAGATTTCGGGTAGTGACAGATCATGCTGCGTTGAAGTGGTTGTTTGGGTTGAAGGATCCATCCACTAGATTCGATAGATGGCCTGTGAGGCTTAGTGAGTTTGAAAGGGTACAGAACCGCCCGAAATTGAAAATAGGTACAACATACTTCATTATTTTTGTCAGAAGAACACATTTTTTTTGTAAAATAACTCAATTTCAATTAATACAGCGAAGCCGGATACCAGTGTGGGAAAGAATGACAATTTATTTATTTAATTGATCACATGTGCACTCCCACAAAGTAAATCCCTACATCCAGTTTGGTGAGATCTGTGAAATGAATGAATGTATGGTCGTCTGCTAACCGCAGAGAGTGAATGTGAATATATGATCATCTTTGAGTCGATCCTTTGGCCACCTTTGGTGGGACCAAAGAGATGAAATTTGCCTGAGCTTTGAGCGCCTGAAATGTGGCTGACCAATGCGGTAGAAAGGTGCTCCCCCACTCCGACAGAGGTGGGAGAGAACCTCAAGAATGGCCATGTTTCAGCACTCCGCCGCTGGATCTTGTGCTGTTAAGACCTGTTTTAGTTGTGCTCCGTAATGACGAAAGAGTGGAGACATGGTATGCATGTGGGATATTTAAGAGTAGTTTGAAATATTAATTTCTCTATTTCAGGAACTTTTGTGGGGAGAATTAAATGTCAGGCAGGTAATATTAATGGGATTGTAGTAATCTTCGGAAGTGACCAACGGTCACAATGAAACCACGTGTAGCAATAAGTTGAAATACTTCTGTGTGCTTAAGTTAAGCTGAATTACTAGCGTGTGTACAATAAGTTGAAATATTTAAGAAATAGCGTGTGTACCATAAGTTGAAATATTTAAGAAATGGCGTGTGCAGGACTTGAAATTAGAGACAAGTACTTCCACGTGGTGAGTACTGTGTGAGTCTCAAACTGTGTATGAGACAAAAGATAATGAGAAGTACTCGTCCATGGTATCAGTTGAGGACTCGCGTGAGTGATGAATACATTCTTAATATTACTTTGCGTCATATGATTCCGTGTGACGCTAGATTCAAACTCTGAGAGAGAAGCAAGGTGAGTCGGCCGTCTATCCAGCAACGCCACTTGGCTTGCATTGCACAGGAAGACGTGCATATATCTCCAGAGTTCATAGTAGGAAAGTGGAATTATGAAGTGGGGCAGTGTCGTGTGAAACTGGGATAAATATTAATTGAAGTGGGAAAGCTGAAAGTGATAATGTTGTGACTAATCTCTGTGTAGTATTTCATGTTGTAGTGTGGTGTATGTCATGTAATTTGGGTATGTGTGGTTTGCATGGGAGAGTAGCGAGGTAGTTTCAAAAGATTAGTGGGTTATGCTTGTTCCTTCGGTACCGCTCGGTCTGGAGGAAAGTTTAGTGATGATGATTGTGAGAGTCGAAGTGTGAGGTATAATAAAAGATCCACCATCCTATTCAGAAAGTGCACTGTAGCGTTAAAACAATTACGAGACCATAATATAGAGATTCACCATTGTAAAGCCATGCCCACTGGGCGGAATTTCTCATGTGTTATTGTTGTGGGTTATAGAATTTGTGTGTTTAGGTTAGAGAATTTATCGGAATAAATAAGATAGTGAAAAGAAAAAGATTGGTGGACTTTTCCTTCGAATTGTATGTTGTCATAATGTCCCGAATTTATAATGTGTGCGCGGTGGCCACGTGTTGACAAAAGCCGTTAAATAAAAAGAAAGAAAATGAGGTATTGCCAGTGCGTAGTGTACAGTCAGAGTTCTGTAAATTACTGATAGTCAGAAGTGTGTTTCCGTTGCGTATTAATCATATAGGAGGATATCTTGTAACTTAAGTGTGAGTACTACAGTCCATGTTACTCGATAAATAAGAATGAATCCACTCGCTAGGCGGACCGCTCATCTTGCAGGCCTGACTGCTTGATGCCACAGTATGAGCAAGGCATGTGGGTGCCTCTCAAGGTCGACTACGAGGTGCTGCTCAAGCCTGGGATGAAGTACTGTAATGCAGGCGCAGGCACAGGCGCATGAAGTAGGAAGGTGGCAAATGTAGAAGTAATAGGTTATGACATAGTGGTATGGCAAGAATTACAGGATGTGGACAATTATTGTCAATTGTATTGGACACAGCCACAATTTTATACGTACGACAGTCTTCTGTGCAGGGAAACTAAGTTAGGGCCTGGGGTAGTAACGCCAGAGAAACTGGGAGATGAGGTTATAAAGGAAGCACATGATTACGTGTTATCTGGTCATTGCGGGTGTAGGCCGACGAATAGGAGAGTGGCGGAGAGGTATTGGTGGAGACGTCGGAAAGTACATGTGAATCAGTATGTCAAGAATTTTATACCATGTGCGCAGAGAGCAGATTTGAGCCGGAAACATACAGCTACAACGATTACCGGAAGCGATATGTCCATTCTCTATGTTGGGGATTGACGTCTTAGGACCTTTCAGGCGAGCACCGTCAGGGAACAGATTTATTCTGACAATAATCAACCATTTTCCGAGGTATGTGGAGATGCTGGCTATGCCAAATCAACAGACAGAAATGGTCACGTGACAGATAGTAAATAATTTGATGTTGAAGTTTGGTGTGCTGAAGACAATAATTACTGACCAAGGGACCAACTTTATGTCGGATTTAATGAAGGAACTGTGTAAATTGTTGAACCTAAAGAAGTTGAGGATGAGCACATTGCATCCACAGGCCAATGGAAGGACAGAATGGGTAGAGAGAACTATAAGGAAAATGCTGAGTTTTTATGTGAATTCTCATCACCATCACTGGGACGAGTATTTGAAGCATATTGTATGTGCATATAATGCAAATATCCATACAAATACCAGTTTGTCTCCATACGACATAGTGTACGGACGAATAATGCCATTACCATCTGATTTGGTGAGGTTACAGAAAGGAAGGTTGAAAGGTGGCTACACTGAGTCACAGCGCCAGAGATTGCGCCAAAGATTATTATTCTGCCGGCTCCACTGGCTAGTAGTAGTTCAGAGGATGTTGAGGGCAGTTGTTGTTTTGTTGGGCGAGAGAGTAGACGCTGATCGGTTGGTGTAATGTATAGATGGAAGACGATGCAATTGTCAGAATATATCTGAGAAAGGAGATGGGCCTTTGATTTATGATGCTGGTGTACTGGAAAATTTTCGTCAATATATAATGAGGTAAAAAGGTATTACAGTTTTCTTTAATGACAATCCCTCTTGCTCACAGGTGCAGTCAACAAAGCATCTGGCTCATGTTCATTTATTAGACTTGTAATTCTGGTTCCTATATGCAATTATAGTATTTCTGGATTTTCAATTAGTTCATTGTAAATGGTGATTAAAATATTTTGGCATATTGAGAAAGAACAGAGCCAGATACATGTATGTTGAGTCACACTACCACACACAGAACAGTTACACATGTGCTTTGTTGTTTCATAGCATTATAGTTGCAGGGGACTTAATTAATCAATTGTGTTAATGGAAATTCCTTGTCATTCTTTATTTTTAATTTATGCAGTCAGATTGTGTGCTAATACCAGTCAGGGCCAACCGGTTACGAGACTTCGTAACTGGTCACACAGCTACTAAAATTATTGCATTTCTTCATTAATATTAGTGCCTTTTCCTTTTAATTAAGCCCCCATGCACGTGGCGACCCTGCCAGGACCGTCCCTGGGAATTCTTTTGATGCTAAAAATAGTAGACGGTAGTATTGTTATAGTAATTTGTAGCTTAGTAAATGTAGTCTATATTGCGTGTGTAGATTTTGTAATTGTACATTTGTAGTTGTCTTGTAATTTTTCTGATGGTATTTTTGTAGAATTTAATTTTTGATGTGTCATATACAGGTTTGACAATTTTGTGCAATTGTGAAGGATTTAATTCTTCGTTAATAGTGTTTGTCGGGAAGCATTTCGTGTCAATGGTATTGTTGGTGATAAAGTGTTATATTGTGTGTAATTTTCGTATAGTGACGAGTTTTGTATGTTTTGTAAATGATTATACGATCGATGAAAATGGCAAGAATGATGAATAGTCAGAATAATGAAATTGTTAGCATGGCGAACTCGCCAACACTGGAGAACAGTATGTTGAATAATGAAGTAAAAAACTATTTAATAAGTTTGGAAAATAGTCTGGAACCAGTTCAGAATTTTTCACAATCCAAAAATTTGAGCTATAGAAGATTATGGAGTTGTACCAAACACAGATACACTCCTGGAAATGGAAAAAAGAACACATTGACACCGGTGTGTCAGACCCACCATACTTGCTCCGGACACTGCGAGAGGGCTGTACAAGCAATGATCACACGCACGGCACAGCGGACACACCAGGAACCGCGGTGTTGGCCGTCGAATGGCGCTAGCTGCGCAGCATTTGTGCACCGCCGCCGTCAGTGTCAGCCAGTTTGCCGTGGCATACGGAGCTCCATCGCAGTCTTTAACACTGGTAGCATGCCGCGATAGCGTGGACGTGAACCGCATGTGCAGTTCACGGACTTTGAGCGAGGGCGTATAGTGGGAATGCGGGAGGCCGGGTGGACGTACCGCCGAATCGCTCAATACGTGGGGCGTGAGGTCTTTACAGTACATCGATGTTGTCGCCAGTGGTCGGCGGAAGGTGCACGTGCCCGTTGACCTGGGACTGGACCGCAGCGACGCACGGATGCACGCCAAGACCGTAGGATCCTACGCAGTGCCGTAGGGGACCGCACCGCCACTTCCCAGCAAATTAGGGACACTGTTGCTCCTGGGGTATCGGCAAGGACCATTCGCAACCGTCTCCATGAAGCTGGGCTACGGTCCCGCACACCGTTAGGCCGTCTTCCGCTCACGCCCCAACATCGTGCAGCCCGCCTCCAGTGGTGTCGCGACAGGCGTGAATGGAGGGACGAATGGAGACGTGTCGTCTTCAGCGATGAGAGTCGCTTCTGCCTTGGTGCCAATGATGGTCGTATGCGTGTTTGGCGCCGTGCAGGTGAGCGCCACAATCCGGACTGCATACGACCGAGGCACACAGGGCCAACACCCGGCATCATGGTGTGGGGAGCGATCTCCTACACTGGCCGTACACCACTGGTGATCGTCGAGGGGACACTGAATAGTGCACGGTACATCCAAACCGTCATCGAACCCATCGTTCTACCATTCCTAGACCGGCAAGGGAACTTGCTGTTCCAACAGGACAATGCACGTCCGCATGTATCCCGTGCCACCCAACGTGCTCTAGAAGGTGTAAGTCAACTACCCTGGCCAGCAAGATCTCCGGATCTGTCCCCCATTGAGCATGTTTGGCACTGGATGAAGCGTCGTCTCACGCGGTCTGCACGTCCAGCACGAACGCTGGTCCAACTGAGGCGCCAGGTGGAAATGGCATGGCAAGCCGTTCCACAGGACTACATCCAGCATCTCTACGATCGTCTCCATGGGAGAATAGCAGCCTGCATTGCTGCGAAAGGTGGATATACACTGTACTAGTGTCGACATTGTGCATGCTCTGTTGCCTGTGTCTATGTGCCTGTGGTTCTGTCAGTGTGATCATGTGATGTATCTGACCCCAGGAATGTGTCAATAAAGTTTCCCCTTCCTGGGACAATGAATTCACGGTGTTCTTATTTCAATTTCCAGGAGTGTAGCTTTATAGCTATGACGAAGGAAGTTAGTTTTGCGGGAAATGTTAGGGACGAAAAGAATTTCGAACCAGTTGATGTGGAGCAGCTGATGAGTGCAATATTAAATTTGCGATCACAAATAGGAACAATTAAAACTGATATGGGAACAATCGAAACACGGTTAGATTCATGAATAGGGACATGTTTTAAAAACATGAAAGATGAATTAAAGAAAGAAATTAGAGAAGAAGTACAACCGATTTTGAAAGCTCACAATAATAGATTAACTTCAATAGAAATTAGGTAAAAGGATCAGAATAGAGAACAGGAAGAAAGAGATCGCGTGATAATACAAAAATTTTCAGAGTTAAGTTTACGACGTGCACACAGTAAGGAAGAACTATTTGAAACACTCGAGGAATCCGTACCAAATGACAGTTAACTACTAAGTGTGTCAATACTGAAACCCGAGTCGGGACACTTCCGGAAGACGTTAATAAACAGAAGGATGAAATAGGTGGCAAATCGGAAAAAGTTGAGGAGATTTCAGATAAATTGGCAAGTCATAGTTTAAACGGGAACAGAGATTCAGATGATACAGTTCCATTGCCATTTGCAGAAACACAACAGTACCAGAATATAAATAAACATGTTGAAAATCAGGGAAAATTTAATGAACGGGTTAAATTTGAGGCTTTACGAAAGCAAATTAAACAAATTGAAAGTGAAATCGTTGGAAAAGACAGTAGAAGAAATTTAGAATCACCGATAGCGGGGGTTTTGAAGAAAATAATTATTTTAATTTACGAGATCAACAAGAGATCTCCAGGCGCGCGAACTTCACAATAATCGACATTCGGACAGGGACAGTCGCGGTAGGTCTTTGTTACCACAAAGTGAAAACTTTGACTATAAACACTTTTTAACTGTTCGGAAATTTAAAATCTTTCGCAATTCTAATAATGCAATACATCCATGTTCATGGTTAGATCAATTTATGTACGCACTTCCGCCAAATTGGCCACTAAGTCACAAACTGAAATTTATGTGCGGATATTTAGGAAACGAACCAGCGACGCGCATGCACGCACATATTAGAGGTTGTAATAATTTAAATGATTTTTATGATGCATTTCTATCGGCATATTCGTCCGAAAACACGCAAGACAGAGTCAAACATTGTCTTATGAAGCAGCGTAATGTTAAACAGTCTGAGTTTCGCACGCCGGCAGAATACTTTGAAGACATGATTCGAAAGAATCAATTCCTTTCAACCATTATAGCCCGACTGAATTAATTCACAATTGTTTAACTAAGCTGCCACAATCGATAAGACACATTGCTTTAGGTGGAAGATGTAAAGACGACATTGAAACTTTTAAGACTTTGCTACAAGAACTTGAGTATGACAACGACGACGGAACTTCTTGTAATTTTTTCAGTAACAGTAATCACAATAGATTTTCAGAGAAAAGAGATAATCATCGGAACGGACGTTTTAGCGGTAGTTTTCAAACTGACAGACGAAACGGACAGGACAATAGATACCAGCCTTATGACAATAACAGACGTTCTAACAGAAGTTACACAGACAATTATAATAACAGAGATTCTTACCCGAATGATCGATCATACGGAAACAGTAATCGGTATCATCAAGACAGAAATTATTCATACAATAATAGAAATTCTTACTACAGAAATAACCAGGGCAGTAGACCTAACAATAATTTCAGAAGTGATAGTCGAAATTACACAAGAAGTAGTCATGCAGATAGACAGGAAAATAGAAATTTTAATAACAGACACAAAAAAAATTACATCTAACAGACAGGAGGGACCTAATTGGCATCCTCCACGTGACAGAAATTCAGAAAGACAAGTGCAAATCGTAGAAATTGATCCACGGGGTGACGCGAATAATCAAAGACGTGACGCAAACAATCGACAGCGACTTGTAGCTTCGGCCTCTGGCAGCAATATAGACGGTTCAGAAAGTAATGACACTACGACTGAACACTACGTACGCTTGGAAGACATGAGAGATATTTTGCTAGACGAAAAGGAAAATAATGCAGACGCATTTTTACATCCTGTTATTGAAGTATGTGTGAGTAAGAACAAGTTCACTGCAGTTTTAGATTCTGGAAGCCGATTGAATGATATTAGTGAATCAGTTTTTCGTATAAGTGTAAGAAATACTGCTTGTCCTGTGTTACCTGTTTCTAAAACCACAATTCGAGGAGCTATTTCTGGAAAAAGTGTGGATGTCAAACAACAGACAAACTTAAATATCATTTGTCAAGGATATGAATTTTCTGCTAACTTTATTATTGTTCCATTACTCAGTACACAAATAATACTAGGTATGGAGTTTCTTAACAGATAAAAAACAATTTTAAACTTTAAGGAAGGAAGTCTGAACTTGACTGTTGCCGGAATGCCGAGATGTTTGAAATTTTTCGAGGATGTAACGAAATCTGAATCAGACACAAATTGCTTAGGGTTTCTTACTTCTGATGTTTTCGCTGAGTATTATGATGACAATGTGTTCATTCGTGACAACGACAATAGATACTAGAAAATACACTGTTTTTTAGCCTTTGGTAACTGTTATCAATTTCGGATATTACCGTTTGGACTTGTTGTATCTTCAGCAGCATTCATTCGTGATTTAAATGAAATTTTACCTGTTTATCTACGTAACAATATTACTTCATATGTTGACGATATTCTTATTGCTAAGCTTTCTTGGAGTGAGCATAACAGAATTTTGGATTCATTATTACGTATTTTTGCCGGAGTTGGCATTACAGCGAACTTGAAAAAATCAGAATTAGGTCGTTCTCAGGAGAAATTTCTTAGTCACATTGTTTCTACAGAAGATAATCCTCCTGATCCAGAGAAACTAGACGGTATTCGTAATTATGCTGTTCCTGCTACTAAACGTGATTGTCGTAATTTCCTTGGTGTCTGTAATTTTCTTAGACGCTTTGTTAGATTGGGCAATTTGGCCACACCTCGTTTAAGTGAACTTTCTGGACAGAATTCTAATTGGTGTTGGGATGAGGAAGCTCAATTAGAATTTGAACAACTTCGTGATGCTTTAGTTGCTGCTCCACTTTTTTCACACCCGGATTTATCTAAATATTTTTGTTTGGCGACGGACTCATCATACAAAGGCCTAGGTGTACACTAATTTCAAGAGATAGAAGAAAACGGCGTTATAGTACTGAAAACTATTGCATTTGGAAGTCGTGTTCTCTCTAAATAAGAAAAGAATCATTCGAACACAGAACTTGAAGCTTTGGCTGTTGTTTGGGCTTTCACAAAATTTCGCATCTTTTTGTATGGCATTCATACTAAGGTTTACACCGATCATCGAGCTCTGGATTTTCTTATGTCAACAATATTAACACATGGAAGATTATCACGATGGCCACTGTATCTACAGGAATTAGATTTTAGTGTTGCTTACATCCAGGGTTCTTCTAATATTATTGCTGATGCTTTATCACGTGCATCTATGGGTTTGAAACAAAGTGCTGAGGAAGACTGCAAAGAAAAAATTATTGTTTGGTGTATATTCAAGGTGTTGCGTTTGAAAATTTCATTTCGTCTTCGCTCCAGGACATCGCTAAGGAGCAGAACAAGGATCCAGTCTGGAAGGACATTAAGGAGAAGCGGAGGAGAAATGAAAGCGTAGCGTTTAGACAGTATTATTTAGTTCAAAATGACATTCTTTTAAACGAAAATCGGTTGACAGCTCTGTTTGGTTAGTTTGCATTCCTGATGAGTGGGTTAATAAATTGATTTGGTATGGACTTTTCAGCTATGCACACTTTGGTCCCAGAAAATTGCTACTTCAGTAATATGGAAAAACGTATTCGATTTGTTCTTGCTACATCCAAATTACGTCAAAAGGTTAAGCCGCCAGCTATTTCTCACAGAGCACCGTTGTTTCCTATCATTCCAGCGAGATTAAAGGAGATGGCTGCAGCCGATTTGTTCGATCCAGTGCTTCGTTCTACTAATGGTTCTGCGTACATTACGGTAGTAGTGGAATTGACATCAAAATATATGTTTTTACACCTTTACGCAAAGCAACAGCTCGTTCAGTATCTAATGCTGTCATCAAACATTTTCTTAAAGAAGTGGGTCGTGTTGAGAAAGTTGTATCATCACAGTTTCGCTCTAAAATTTGGCTTCGTACTCTACGGCGTCGTAAGATTAAACCAATTTTCATTTCACTTTTTCACCCTCAATCTAACACGTCAGAGGGATGGATGAAGGAAATTAATAAATTGTGTCGTCTTTATTGTCATCATAATCACAGAACGTGGGATCAGTATCTTCACATTTTTCAAAACATTCTGAACGAACCCCCTAATGATTCAACTTCTTTACCACCTACATTGATATTAAAAAATAAAACACCGACAAATCGTATTTCTGACATAGTTCTTTTTCCACCTACACGGAAACAGCGGCATTCTGAAGTTGTCAACCTGGCTCTACAAAATATTGCATCTGCTGCTGCTAGAAGAGAGAAATCAGCTAAAAGTCCTGGTCGTTTAAAAACTTTTTCAGTTCGTCAAAACGTGTTAACTGAGTCTCATCGTTTGTCTCACAAAGGAAAAGGCTTGTGACGAAATTTTTTTCTGTTTTATAAGGGTCCATATAGAGTTCGCAAAATTATTCATGATAATACTGTTGAGGTAGAAACTCTTAAATCACGGCGCTCTAAGGGAATACATCATATATCCAATGTTAAAATTTTTGTGCAATGACATACTTTTGAGAAAATTAACAGTCACACGTTAACACGCAGAGAACACAGGGATACCGTGCCGTGTTTTAGTGGCAGCACATACACAAAGCGACAGTCAGTCCGCGCGCCGCACAAGGGAGCCGTTGACCGCAAACAATTACTTCCTACGTCATGCTTACCTACAGCTGATCGAGCGCTCATTGCAAATGCACTGACAGCGGTAGACAAGTACACCGTCTAATTTCTCTGGTTAAATTCAGTATAAAGCTATAGTGACTTGATAAATTATGTTATTAACGTTCCGCTTTTCCTGGATACAGATGTACAAAATCTTTAAGAAGACAGGTAAATTCTTTGTGTGTCTGACATTAAGAAGACTTGCTATAGAGAAAATTTCGGGAAGAATGTAATTTCGAGAAAGAAAGTAATAAACTAAATAGGTAACTATTAATTGACTTTATTTTTCAGGTAACATATTTCTACTTAGGATGTACTTTAGATGTAATTTGCTGCTCGCGATTACGTGATTTATACTTTGTGTTAAATTTTATGCGCTATGAATTTACTTGTGAAGCGACATGCTTGGGTACATTTGCTGATTTTGACAATCTTTTATTAATGAAGAGGGTTGTTACTTGTGTATATTATGCACCGCTTGACTACTATGCTTTTTCACTGATGTCATGTTTTTCATTATGTGCCTGCTGTTCCTATTTATTTAAATTATATTTGTCATCTGATTAGTTGTCTTGATATGGTTATGTATGTAAGTTACACTTTGTGATTTATCTGCCTGCGCCTTCATGTTTACTTATTGCGATTACATATGAACATTTATTAGCTTATGCTGATATGACGCTAATGACTTATTTGTTATGTAAGATATATACTTGGAGCTTAGTGTATGGATTGCATATTTACACATTTAATATTTTGTTCTCATAACTACTGATTAATTTAGTATATAGAAATGCTTATATACTGTGTATGAACATAGAGTTTAGGTTACACTATGGTAATAATTATAGATTGTTCACTTGGCAGAGCCTCGTTGTAGGGATTGTGCTGCATCCACTTGTTGACATTCTGAACTCTACCGGTATGTTTACTCGTTATTGCATGTTTTGCTTGCGCTCGGTGCTTTACATTTTAAGATAAGAAAATGAACTGCTACAATACCACGAACTACATGGGTACAAGAAACTTCATTGAAGTCACATGAACTGGAGGTTTCATGGAAGCTGTATAAATTCATTATTATAGAAAGGAAGCTGACGACATGAAATACCAACACTAGCTTTAGACCATTGACATTTATTACACTGCATTCTTCGTGAGCAATTGAAATAACAAGTGACACTTTACACAAAGAAATATTCGACATGTTTGCTTCTGTTTTGACATGATTCTTGAAGTGGTGTAGACACTGTGAAATATTTCAATTTATTTATTCAGATTCTTATGTGATGATTGGCACTGTGTACTTGCGCATATTTACTAAAAGTTACTCTAACTGACGGCTGTCAGAGGTAATGTATGCTTTCTTTTACTTTATGATGGAGAATGTAACCAAAATGTATTTTGTAGTTTATAATGAGTAGAAGATTTGGCTCAGATCGATTACACAGAGGTTGTGTGTGGACATTGTGTCTTTGGATTGTATGAGATGATGAATTGAGGTTTGCACTAGGATTTTATCTGTTTAAAATGGTTCAAACGGCTCTGAGCGCTATAAGACTTAACTTCTAAGGTCATCAGTCCCATAGAACATATAACTACTTAAACCTAACTAACCTGAGGACATCACACACATCCATGCCCGAAGCAGGGTTCGAACCTGCGACTGTAGCGGATTTTATCTGTACTTGTTCAAGGAGACTGACTAGAGGAAAGAGTTGTTATGGAAATGAAATGATATTGGTGATAAGGTTTAAATGTATCGACGTATTGAAGAGGTTTTATTGTAGTATTGAAATTGTGTGATGCTGATGATTATTGGAGTTTTGGTGGATAAGAGGTAAGTTAAGTGAGAATCGTATATATATTGTTGGTTTATATAGAACAAGAATGATAAAGATGGCAGACTAGAACACTCCAGTGGAAGGAAGATTGTCTACACACACACGTTGTTAAACCAATAAACAGTACTTACTTTTTTTTAGGGCAAGAAGTATTTGCGTGTGTTGGCAAACTGACAGCTGTTCAGCAACCGTATATTTTGATGTGGCTTGGCAAACTTTGGTCTTGACATGATGACTATGACGTTGACTAACTAGTATTGACTATTATACACTGCTGCCACTACTAATTGATACACGTGTTAAACATTAAATTTTGACAGAAATTGCATTTACACAGTTAACACTATTCAATAACACAATAGTACTTAGTATGCGGATGAAAGATGAGTGAGTGTGTTTGGTGTTTTTCTTTCCTAATCCCAAATATTTGGTACGAACCTACCTCCTAACTATTATTTTATTTATTTGTTCTGGCTTGCACTGACACATATAAATATTATGGTTTTACTGATGTTTGTGCATTTGTGATAGTTAATATGGTAATTATCTGATATCATTTGTGTGTTTATTATAATTTGTGTGTTTAGTGTAAGAGCATTGATAATAATTTTGTAAAAGCAATTGTGTGTGCATTCAAACTGTTGTTCGTGCTTACACCTGTTATCGTTGTTGGAGCCACTTGGAAATGTTTAATTTCTGCTGATGAAATGCGATGAACTGTTTAATTTCTTCTGTCGAAATATGATGAACTGTTTAATTTCTGCTGACGAAATGTGATGAATTGTTTAATTTCTGCTGACGAAATGTTATGAACTCTTTAATTTCTACTGACGAAATGTGATGAACTGTTTAATTTCTGCTGACGAAATGTTTTGAACTGTTTAATTAAAAAAAAAAATGGCTCTGAGTACTATGGGACTTAACATCGATGGTCATCAGTCCCCTAGAACCTAGAACTACTCAAACCTAACTAACCTAAGAACAGCACACAACACCCAGTCATCACGAACTGTTTAATTTGTGCTGATGAAATGTGATGGACTGTTTAATTTCTGCTGACCAAATGTGATGAACTGTTTAATTTCTGCTGATGAAATGTGGTGAAATGGTTAATGTCTGCTGATAAAATGTGGGTGACTGTTTAATTATTGCTGGTGACTATTATGGACTGTTACCTGCACTTGTTCTGCATTGCTGGGTGCCACTGTTGGAACTGCTACTATTGATGTGATGTCACTCATTCCTGCCTGCACCTGCTCGCCTTTGCTGAGTGCCACTCATGGAACTGCTGCTACTGAGATGATGTAACTGTTGCTGTCTGCACCTGTTCAACATTGGTAGGTGCCACTGTTGGAACTGCTCAACCACTGATGAGATGTCACTTGTTGCAACCCGCACCTGCTCGCCATTGCTGGGTGCCACTGCTGGAACTGCTACTATTGATGTGATGTCACTCATTCCTGCCTTCACCTGCTCGCCATTGCTGGGTGCCACTGTTGGAACTGTTCAAATACTGCTGATGAAATATTATGGGACTGCTATTTGCACCTGTTGACCATTGCTGGGTGCTACTGTTGGAACTGTCAACTACTCTGAGGATCGCTACTTGTTTATTAAACTATTGAAAAGATTTTATGTGAATATTTGTGTAAACTGATTTATTGTGTATTTACTGTTTATGAAATGTTATGAGACTCTTATCTGCACCTATTCGTCGTTGCCGGTGCCATTTATTGAACTGTTTAACTACTCTGAGAAGTGATACTTGCGTAAACTTTTATGTAAAATCACATGTATGCAAGCATTTGTATTCCTTGCTGTATTTTTATATATCAGGTTATTTAAGGGTCAGTGCAAAGCCTAAATTTATTTAGTTATCTGATATTTCCTTATTAATATCCTCTTTTATTTTTGTCTGTGTTTTTTTGGACGAGTTTGGTGGTATTTTCACCACCAATGCTGGAAAAAATACCGGAAAATTCTAGCCCTTGGAGGAGGGGCATACGAAAGGTGGCTACACTGAGTCACAGCGCCAGAGATTACGCCAAAGATTATTATTCCGCCACTGGCCAGTAGTAGTTCAGAGGATGTCGAGGGCAGTTGTTGTTCTGTTGGGCGAGAGAGTAGACGCTGTTCGGTTGGTGTAATGTATAGATGGAAGAAGTTGCAATTGTCAGAATATATTTGAGAAAGGAGATGGGCTTTTGATTTATGATGCTGGTGTAATGGAATATTTTCGTCAACATATAACGAGGTACAATGGTATTACAGTTTTCTTTAATGACAATCCCTCTTGCTCACAGGTACAGTCAGCAAAGCATCTGGCTCGTGTTCATTTATTAGACTTGTAATTCTGGTTTCTATGTGCAATTATAGTATTTCAGGTTCTTCAATTAGTTCATTGTAAATGGTGTTTAAAATATTTTGGGGTATTGAGAAAGAACCGAGCCAGATACATGTACATTGAGTCACACTACCACACACAGAACAGTTACACTTGTGCTTCGTTGTTTCGTAGCTTTATAGTTGCAGGGGACGTAATTAATCAATTGTGTTAATGGAAATTCCTTGTCATTCTTGATATTTAATTTTTGCAGTCAGATTGCGTGCTAATACCAGTCAGGGCCAACTGGTAACGAGACTTCGTAACCGGTCACACAGCTACTAATATTATTGCATTTATTCATTAATATTAGTGCCTTTTCCTTTTAATTAAGCCCCCATGCAAGGTACAGTAAATCTGTACATCAATTCGCGAGAACAATTCTTGATGTTAGGAAACGGTTACAAAAGGCGAATACGAAGGCTTTGAAGAGGCAATAAGACACAGTTAAGTGGAAAGGAAGTTTACCACAGTACAGAGGGGGGCAACGGGTAATGCTGCCCAGCCCCTATACACAAAAGGGGAAAATGCAGCAGTTCCTCACGAGGTATCAAGGGCCATACCAAGTTGTTGAAACCACATCCCCTCTTATTGGACGGTTGTGGCCATTTAAGGAAAAAATGGGAGATAGAGTACAGCATGAAGTACTGTATGCTTTTGCGATCCAGAAAGTAGTAGAGTATTTGTAGCTTTTTTTTGTTTTCTTGATATGTATCATTGGGTTTGCGTAGATTAATTAGGTATTGAATTTTCATATGTTGTTTGTGTTTTCGAGTATTGTGAGCCTGCTAGGTACAGCAATCTATTTGAAGGATGGAGGAAAGAAAATAGACTGTCCAAGGGACTTGATGGAGCCAAAATTGAGCTAGAAACAGAAACAGGTCGGGATGCATTGGAACCTCTCCAGCTACTATAATTTAGTAGTAGTAACAAGTTGTTCCGAACAGGGAGTATTGGCCGAAGCGAAACGTACACAGCTCGAAGAGAGCGGAATTTTAGTCAATGGAACTAAGTGTAACGTAATAGGACCAACTTTCCATCTACCAGCGTAAATTTCAGGAGTCACACAGTTGAATGTTACACAGCCACAGCTGTACTGCCCAGAAGCAACTTTAGAGTTTTTCCACGACAGAATCTGATCTTTTTAAATCAAACTCTGGGGCCAGGTCTGCTGAGATTCGTAAACAAGTTCATTTTAGAGCAAGAGGGGCGCATATCAGCCGAACAGCTTGTGCAACATGTCGCTCGGTGTAGGGAAAGGCAGGGGCAAATAACGATCATTTTGAGCACCTCTGTGCCAAGAGTCTTCGCAGCCTTAATTTGTTATGTGTTGTTTTAATTCTGGTCAGGCAGAGAGCCAATTCCAAGAGGGAAAAAAGGGTAGTGCAAGTCCCAGTGGATTGGATACTGAGGGCGTGAGACGAGTAGGTACAGGGTTGATCGAGCAGTGGTAGTTGAGTAAGGGATTCTTACGTTTTGTTTCGTGTGATGTGTTTCAAGGGGCACTAGACCACGTTTAAGTTTTCTGTAAGTAAGTAAATATGTCACAGAGGTTGACCCAAACAAGTTAAGAGTTAGTTAAAGGTCGACCCAGGGATAGGGTCTTTCCGAAGGGGGGAATAGTGTAGCAGAACTACGGTTTGGGATAGGAAAAGTCAGTTTTGGTGCAATATTTCTGCGTGTGCAAGTTACAGCCAGGCACAGGTCTGTTTACACTGACCAGCAGTTTCGAAGTAAAATAGATGACACAGGGGCACAGAACCACTGGAAATAGCACATGCAGCAGTTTGCATGGCGCAAATCACAGGGAAAACCGAGCGAGGTGGCGCAGTGGTTAGCACACTGGACTCGCATTCGGGAGGACGACGGTTCAATTCCGTCTCCGGCCATCCTGATTTAGGTTTTCCGTGATTTCCCTAAATCGCTTCAGGCAAATGCCGGGATGGTTCCTTTGAAAGGGCACGGCCGATTTCCTTCCCCATCCTTTCCTCACCCGAGCTTGCGCTCCGTCTCTAATGACCTCGTTGTCGACGGGACGTTAAACGCTAATATCCTCCTCCTCCTCCTCCACAGGGAAAAGGACCCACTGGCCAACCTAAGTGTTATGAAAACATGACAAGGAGCGGCGCATTTAGCAAAACAGAGGTGCACAGCCACATGTTAATAGGTGCAGGTTCACTAAAAAAGCATTCAAGTGTGGCAGCGCTCCTGGACGGCGGTGCATGTAACACCACCGGCTACACACAGCAGCAGGTGGAGGGTCAGCTTTCCACTCCCTGGCAGGTCGCTGGTCAATGCAGGGTCCGCAGCCAGCCAGCGGCGGGCCACGCCACGACTCACTACTGCGGGCAGTTTTGTTGGCTCCCAACACATGCCAGGGACGTCCTGAGGCGAGGGCTGCAAATTCGGACGCGAGATCAGGGCCCGGTGGCACAGACTGAGAGAAATGGCGACACTGTAGTTAGAAACAATAAATCACTAGGAAAACTTGGTTGAGTCTTAATACGGTACCTTCTATCTCTTTCCACTACATTTGATGTTGCTGTTACATTCGGTGTCAGAAGTTGCCACTACGTTTGGTGTTAGAATAGCAGACGTCGTCTGTAATGTATGACATTCGAGCCCACTGCCTGAAATACAAATGTGGTGAGTTTTAGCCAGTTTTGTTTTGTGTGTTGGACGTTTCCATTGTTGTTTTCTTTTGTGCTTTTGCGTATGCCTCATCACAGGCCATTGTAGATGTTTGTGTGGGAATAGTATATTTTGTTGCCAGAGTAAGAGTTAGTGTATTTGGGCAGTAAGATCTGTTACTTTTTTTCGTGGCATTTAATTAATTTTGTATTGGTATGAGTGTGCTATTACTGAGTATAATGATACTGAGGTGTAGGGAGTGGGGTTATTTTTGTACTTAATTGTTTTGTTTCTGGACTAACTGGGAATAGGATCGTAATTTCAATAATTTTCGAGTGTTATTGCGAATTTTTTCCCAGCAGGATAAGACCAGTTGTATGGTATCGCCAGTTTTTGTGTTGTATTGCGATTTTATGCCGTCCTTGTGCAGTGCTATGCATATAATTGTGTACTTAGGGCCGATCTTTGTGATTAATTACGTAATTAGGATCGATATTGGCGTCAGTTTCCCGACCAAAATAAGTAAAGTACTCTAACCTAACCTTCTTCTCCCGCATCTGGACAATTTCCATGTGTTAGCGCGTGCATTTGGGCTTTCTATCCAGTAGAATCAGGCTTCAAGCCGCTGATATGTTGTGTGTTTTACACGCACTGAGTGTTTGTGCACTTCATTATTTTAGGGTGTTGAAGCACTGTGAGCGTATTTGCAAAGCGTTACACATGCGTTATTTCGGTGATCTACAAGTAGTTTGCATGTCTGCGTGCTGTGTACATGATCATGATGCTGTGCTCATATTGGCTGAACTTCACGATCATGTGACCTATCATGGCGCCCTCTGGCGATGAACTTGGGATCTGGATCAGTTCTTTGGTCTGCTGGGTCAGAGGCAGTTGTCTCTTGAGGGGTGGGAGCATATATGTGGGTTTTAGAAACGACAGACATTTCCAACAGAGACGGATGTTTCCATGCATTGTGTAATGCGTCCTTAATTCATCTCGATGCAAATCGTTTATTTGGAGGACTGTGTTCTTCCTCTTCATATGTTCAGACATTAATGCTCACTTCCATTCTTCACGCAGTGAGCTGTGGATGCACTCCTCTGCTGAATGAGTGCATGTAATACCGCTGTTAAAACTCCCCTGTCTTGCACCAACATCTCACTAATTGCACACATGCTCCTTTCACACTGACAGCTCAACAAGTACTGTTATCTCATCCTGTTGTACTGGAAACACCACACTAAGTCACTACTGCCGTAGGTAAATAATAAATTTAAACAAATTTCGGCACATTTAAACAAATTTAAACAAATTATATTCGAATTGAATGACATCATGAGCAGTATCTAGTGGAGGCAACAACATACTAATTCCCCTCAGCTGCAGGATTAACCTCTCTTAGAGCAAAATTCCCTCCAAAATTCAAATTACAAATTATCCCACAAATTTTCCAAGAGGGTGACATACCATCATGCAAAAATTCGGAAAAGGGGGAGGGGGGGCGGAGGACTGCTAGGTGACCCATAGAAGCACATAATTCAATTTACCACCAGAATTCAAACTTCCCACCAGGCGCATTGCAGGGGGCATGGCACTTTACAGCCAAAGGACGCAATATTGGTTAACAGTACACACGTCATCAGTTGACGTCACGGGCGCCATCTGGGATGATGTCATACTCTGTTGCCATGTCTACAGGCCGTCATCTTGGATACATATGGCAACAATGGACTGTGCACCAAGACCGCCACTACCCTACTACTCGCAACATTTATGGCAACTTTGAAATGGTCTCTGTTGGGACAAAAAAGCACCTTTCTAAATTTAGTCGAGGCCTGTGGTCAGACACACTGTAATGTTCATTCCATCCAGATAATGATCTCTGTAATAAATGTGTTGTTCACCTTAGGACCGAACGGAAACTTGAAAGATGCTGCCTAAAGAAGCCATAGGGAAAAATAAGTCAGAAGTGTGAAGTCTTCTCCTCACAGCATGGGAATTTATGGGCAGGGATTGGCTGCTTCTCCAGAACAGAATGGAGTATTACTAATTTTTATTAGGATTGGCCAATATGTAGAGCAGATAAGTTGCAGGGGAGACATGGAGGTTGTGGAGTCCTGTGATAGGCACGAGACCTTTGTGGGGATGGTTTTGTGAGTGCTTTTGGTGAATTTACTGAGGCTTGATGGAAAGCCACCAGCATAAAAACTTGGTCATCTGATTCAGAATCCGGTCTACAGAGGATTCTGTTTTTGTCTCTCGTTATGAGTGAGTGGCACTTGAGCGTGACTTCACACTGGTATTGATCTTGGCTGAGAAGCCTGTGGTAAAGTCTTAGCTTTACGGACAGTCCAGACCTCATCATCTCGGATAGCTTGCTGGGCTGAAGTCAGTCATATTCGTATCAGTTCTGCCGCCTTGACGTTTGATCTCCTTTTGTTCACTGCTGTATAAGTGAGTCAAATTGGTTCATGGTGTGACCAGCGGGGAGGAGTGTCACATACTTGAGTCTGCCGAGATTTCAGGTCTCCATGAGAGGATATTAGCGATCCTTCTAAAAGATCACCGGCCCACGACTTTCCATATTTCTTGCCCACAATAACGAATTGCAGGGGCCGCACATCCATAGTCTGCAAACACTTGCACAAAGACCGTCACTTGAGACAATACTACACATCGAGAAATGACTCTAGTATTGCTGCTCCGACTTGCTAGGCAAATTGAGTCACAGTTTCGCCACTTCTTCTCAGCTGCACCAACGTAGTATAACTTCTTTGTAGAATAAATACATCAAGGTGTTAGATAGCTTGAGATTGGGTTATCCATGTTTTGAGCCACAATAAAAAGATTAATCAGACGAAACTTAGTCTTTGCCAACCAAACGTCACCCAGTGGAGTGTTAACTATTTGTTGTATCCATTTGTCTTGGGAACAGTTCATGATTTATTTGTCATCTCGTTTAACTTGAAATGTGTGTCCTATCGTATTATCAGTAAGCTTTTTGCCATAATTTTTGTAAGAGATTAATCCCATGTTCACATATTAATCACCCATCAATAATTGACTACAATAATGACAGGGCCACCATTTCATTAAATTATTCCAGCATTCAAGTTAATTTAGATTCTGATAAATGTGTTAACCCACAACATAGGCTAGTAACGACAACTACTGTCAAAGAGCAAAAGGAATTTGGCAGACGCTTGGGCCAGGTACACAAGTAGAATACTTACGAATTAAAGTGACTGCTGTCAGGGCGATAACTCATAGTCGCCTGTAGCCTTTCAAATCATACCGCAATACCAGTGTATTCTTGCTCGATGAACAAACTGAAATGAACTAGTTTCATCTCAGAATACGTTACATGAAAAGTGGTGTTAGCAGTAGGGTAATAGGATTATATATTGATATTAGTTTTGTACTGGCTGAAAGTAGTTTTTTGTGGCAATGGTAGGCTTTGTCCTTCATAATATTTGTATCAGGTAAAAATTATTATTATGCACAGTTTTTATCATATACAAACGTGATCTGTATGGCCTATTTTAGCATTCCCAATAACAAGCTGTAACTGGAATGTATGAAGAAATAAAAATTTTCCCAAAATACAGTCTCCAATGAAATGCATCTATTACTTGAAATACATTTAATTGGGCCATATAGTGATACATAAAATATATGTTTAGCCTTCCTGTTGCGGTAGTAAAATTTCATGAAAGGAAGAGAAGTACTGTTACAACAGGTCTCATTGCATCAGATTATTTTTTCAATTACTGTCCCAAAGGTACAAAATGTGATTTCTCGCTCTTAACGAATATGAGTTCAGACATGTATCAGGCCCTCTTTTTAAAGCAGACGCCCTTAGTATATCGTGCGAGAACATAGGAGTCAGCATCTAGAAAGATCGGCTAGAAATATGAGGTATCAGATTTTAGGTACTTCAGATACACAAAAGGATTAACATGAAAAGAAAATTATTTTTCTTTAGGCGAAAACTTCAATGGCTTTCTAAGATAATTTCCGCTGTGCATGAATCTGCTGGGTTTTGGAAATTTTTGTAAAAGAAATTATAACCTTATTGAGTTTATATTTTCTGTCTTAATTATTTGCATTGAATCTAGCAGGTCGTTTCGAACTGGTAAATCAAACAAAAGTGAATGCACTCGCGTTACGACAGTAAGATTATGGGATCAGGCTACAATGCATAGTGATCTTCCCTTACCTAGATATGGGACTGCACCAAAAAACTAATTTGTAGTCTATTACATAACTGGAGTGTTTCAACTTGGCACTCAGTAACCCAGTCGAACTCCTTGTATTGCAAAGTAGCAGGAAGATCGGTTGAATTTCGTTATGGGTTCCCATGGTAACCTCCCAAATTCAAGTAGATCAGCTGAGTGGTCTGAGGTGTAGCGGCTTGTATCGCCGGTGAGTTGGACGGTAGCGAGCAGACAGCTTCATACGCGAGTCATAGTTCTAGCGCCATCACTTTGGTCTTACAATGCAGCAGTTCCTAAAGGTAAGTACACATTTGTATACAATATCGAGCGATTGTCTATAGACATTGTAGACAGACTGTCAACAGACATGTAGCTAGACAATCTATACAAGGCGCGGAGCTTAAATCAGGACAAATGAAACTAATTTAAAAGCCGATTTGCTAATGCACAATACAAATGAAAATAAAAATTCTTTTACATATAATTAGAAGTATCTTTCAAGAACAACATTACTGGATGTAACACCCTTCAGCCGCAAAGACCGCCTCCAGTCTTGTCCTGAAGCGATCGCACGCACTCTTTAAAACACCGCTGCCCATATGTGCGACTGCTGCTTCGATAGTGGTGCGTAATGTGACATTAGGGTGCTCCAATCGAAGTTGTCGAGAGGGTTTCAATTCCGGGCTATTCGTTGACAAGAGCTCCATTGGCCACAAAATGTCATCGTTATCCGAGAGCTAGTTTTGGACTAAATGGCTCGTATGAGGTCCTTCTCTGGCATCCGACGTATTGTTCTCTTGCTGACATTGAGTGCCGACGTCAGCTTTCTTAGCGATTGCCCCAGGTCCTCGGAAATCAGCGCCTGAACATTTTCGATGACTGCCGCAGTTCGTGACATGCGTTTCTCTGAATGAGATTTCCTCGACGTGTTAGCGGAACCTTCCCAAAACCATTCCGAGGCATTGTACATGGCCACGATATCGTAGACAGTTGATCTACAGTACCCGAAGAATCGAATTATTTTAGTGAGCGAATGCCCAGTGCGAAGACATTCGATAATCGCGGCTCTTCGGCTGTGGTCCGCTATTGTCTGTAGAATCTCGACCATTTTGAGATTCTGACTGTTTACTAGACGTCTATGGCTTTCAAAAACGCCAATCGCGACCTCCACGGGACTAAGATTTGGCGGGAAATTCAAATTGAAAGTTTTCCCGGTTTCAGCGCCACGCCCTGTATAGACAGTCCACACAATTATTCTCATCTACACATTTCAATGCCTTGTTGCTCCATATTTGCTAATTATTGCTGATCTTGTTCTGATCTTGGCTTCTGCAAAGAGAAGACGTTGGTGGAAATGTGTACAGTTTGCAGAGCGTCCTCGTCGGGGCTGTAATTTCGACTTTGACAGTAGAAGAAGTATGTTCTTTTGAACATCATTCTTTATACGTAATATTTTTTGATCAGCTAAACGATAACCGGCTTCTTTATGTCTCGATTTTCATAATCCGAACTGCTAATTTTGCACAAAAAAAGACACGAAAATCTTCAGTCAGCTATAACACTTTCTCCGTTGGCCACAACACGGTAAGTGATGTTTAACAACATAAAAAGAAAAATAATAGGGAACCGACGAAGCGTTTCTAACGGCATAGTGATAATAACTGGGAACCAAGTCCACCAACACGTCCACGTTACGAAATGTTCCGCAAGATTGCCTATGGTTTGTCTCAAATCTCCCATTTCATATGGGAGTCGAAAGTTCTTCGATTTTGTTACAAAAGCTTGTGTATAGACAAGAAATATCTCTCAGCTGTCTATACACAAAATCACTCGATTGTCTGTAGACACGGTGTATATACAGAAATCGATTGTTTTTGTATACTAATGTGTACATGGCTTAATACATACATTGCCGGCCGGAGTGACCGCGCGGTTAAAGGCGCTACAGTCTGGAACCGCACGACCGCTACTGTCGCAGGTTTGAATCCTGCCTCGGGCATGGATGTGTGTGATGTCCTTAGGTTAGTTAGGTTCAAGTAGTTCTAAGTTCTAGGGGACTTATCACCACAGCAGTTGAGTCCCATAGTGCTCAGAGCCACTTGAACCACTTAATACATACATTAAAAAAAGTTTTGCACCAACTCGGTTCCGAGACTTCCGGAACCTGTACAGAAAACTGGACTACAGATCAACATAAACAACATTTCCAGCTTTTTTATTGCTCACGATAACCACACATAGCATATTGTACCACCATAAAGCGAGATCTTCGGCGGTGGTGGTCCATATTGCTGTACACACCGGTACCTCTAATACCCAGTAGCACGTCTTGTAGGATTGATGCATGCCTGTATTCGTCGTTGCATACCATCCACAAGTTCATCAAGGCACTGTTGGTCCGGATTGTCCCCCTCCTCAACGGCGATTCGGTGTAGATCCCTTAGAGTGGTTGGTGTGTCACGTCACCCATAAACAGCCCATTTCAGTGTATCCTATTCACGTTCGATAGGGTTCATGTCTGGTGAACATGCTGGCCACTTTAGTCGAGCGATGTCTTTATCCTGGAGGAAGTCATTCACAAGATGTGCAAGATGGGGCGTAAATAGTCGTCCATGAAGACCAATGCCTTGTAATATACTGCCGATATGGTTGCACTATCGGTCGGAGGACGGCATTCACATACTGTACAGCAGTTAGGGCGCCTTCCATAACTTGGCCCCACATAATGCCACCCCAAAACCACAAGGAACCACTAACTTGCTGCATTCGCTGGACAGTGTGCCTAAGGCGTTCAGCCTGACTGGTTTGCCTCCAAACACGTCCTAGGGGATTATCTGGTGGAAGGCATATGCGACACTCATCGGTGAAGAGAACCTGGTGCCAATCCTGAGCTGTCCATTCGGCATGTGTTGGGCCCATCTGTACCACGCTAAGTGGTGTCGTGGTTGGAAAGATGGACCTCGCCATTGACGTCGGGAGTGAAGTTGTGCATCACGCAGCATATTGTGCACCGTTTGAGTTGTAACATGACGTTCTGCGGCTGTACGAAAAGCATTATTCACCACGGCGGCGTTGCTGTCAGGGTGCCTCCGAGCCGTAATCCATAGGTAGCGATCATCGACTGCAGTAGTAGCCCTTTGGCGGCCTGAGCGAAGCATCTCATCGACAGTTCCTGTGCAAACAACGTTGCCTTGGTTCACTCCGAGACTCCTGGACGTTTCCCTTGTAGAGAGCCCTTCTTGGCACAAAGTAACAGCGCGGACACGATCGAACCTCGGTTTTGACCGCCTAGGCACGTTTGAACTACTGACAACACGTGCCGTGTACTTCCTTCCTCGTGGAATGACGGGAACTGATCGGCTGTCAGACGCCCTCTGGCATTGCTCATGCATTCCTGTTTACGTTTTTGGGCGGGTTTTGTGACATTTGTGAACAGTCACAGGGATTGTGTCAATAATACCATATCCACAGTCAACGTCTATCTTCAGGGGTTCTGGGAACTGGGATGATGCAAAACTTTTTTTGATATGTGTAGTTACGGCTGTTGCCGAAATGCGTCAGCATCTTACGGATTAAGAAATAATAAAACTGTCAAACTAAGTAATTTGGAAACGAAGCTATATCTTTCGTGGCTGTTACGACTTTTATTAATTATTTCTGATTTTTGTTGTGTGAGTCATCAACCTTCTGAATGGTTTGATGCGGCCCACCACGAATTCCTCTCTTGCCGCAACCTCTACATCTCAGAGTGGCATTTCAATGTACACTCGACAGCAAAAAAAGTGGGTCACGCCTGAATTCCAACGTGTAGGCTGCACCTGAATTTTTGCAACCAACATTGCACGTCTGTGTTGCACATAGTCGCAACCCTCCACAGTACAGTCGTTGTAAGATACACAATGGGTACCGCTAGAGAGTACTACAGAACAACGGTCTTTATGACAGTCCGTCTAGATGTAAAGTAACACCACGATAGTACAGAAGAGATCAGACAGTCCTTAACGTTTGTTAACTAAACTTGATTACAATAAGCGACATTTCAAATGTTTTGGGACAACTAGTTTTGTCACATAAATGGTTCAGTAATCCTCAGGCACAATTAAATATTTGAGACAGTATATGGATATATAAAGTTGTATGGAAACTGGAAACAAGTTCTTTGCTGTCTGAAAGGTTTATCCAACACATGCTGAACGTCGTTCAACGTTCAACAGGGAGTAGTTTCGTATCAACTTTATGTAATACTAAGCAGTTAAATGAAAACGTAATTAATGGCGGCAACCACTCTACGGAAATCCCAACATTAACAGCGAATCACAAGTAATATCATTGTTCACAATACTCATTAACAGTTACTTGTACACGAAGTTGTACTTTAAATGACATGACCAACGGCTTCGTTCTGGATCCGGATGCACACCCAGAACGTAAAGCCATTGTTAACCAAGCAAAGCTTTGTGCCTTATCGAGACTCGATCACTAGGCGGAAAGAGACGTCAAATATTGACGTCTGCACCAGTATCAGTTATCAATTCTCAACTTGAACGTAAATGACGATAATGTTTGTACGAAAGCAGGAACCCTAACCTCGAAAGACGTTGTATAGTGTTGCATTGTCAAGGAATAAAGGATGCACATGTTTAAAATTGAAATGCCATCATGTAATGCTGGGAACAAGGATGCGAACCCAGCACCTAATCGAATTGTTGAATAAGTACGTAAAATCAGAATGTATATATCACAGTTTGTCACCAGTAGTGGGGTTGGAACCTTAAATGACGACTGAAGTTGTATTGCCTGACCGGGATTCGAACCCGGCGCCTACCGCCGCCGTTGTCTAACCAGGAACGGACGAGAAATGTCCAATGTTGGTCCACCATCAGCGAGATGTGCACACGTTTAACTAGGAATAAGGTGAGGAAAACGTCTATGCTGACTGAGAGTCGAACGCTGCACACATGGTTATGAAGACACGTTAATAATCAACTTCATATTCAGTAGTAGCTAGGAGTAGCATGTTTAGTTGCCAACCTTAAGGCCTTACTCATCCCTAGTAACGTGTTGCCTAATATCTGCGATATCATGATGTTAATTTACAAGTGGATTGACTGCCGTAAAGAGCAATGTTCTCTAGTAGTCGTGTATCATTGAGATGTAAATGAAGTGCCTCAGCAGAAAGTAATTTCCGTCATGCAGCACGTATTGTTTCAGAGACACTGAGTACATGTTATAAGTGCAAAAAACGTGTATTATATACTCAATATATACTATTATTTGGGGAAGCTGCCGCCAAACCTGTTTACTTTTACATTCCCCTTAGTTGTCGTGGTTGAATACAAGTTTTCTTAAGGCTACATCTAATGCACAGCGCTTACAGGAAAGTATAGTTTCCTGCGTCATGCTATTGCTAGCTAGGTGAAATATTTTGTAGTAGCTATGTTTAAAATGAATGTATTTTTGAAAGTACTGTTCGTCAAATATTCGAATAAATCGTCAACTGTAGGTGTGCCTGCACATGTAATAGTATAATAGCTGTAGCTGCGTTAGTTTGTACTACAGACTTGTGTAGGTTAGGTGTAACTTTTGATCCTTCAAGCGGTGATCGTGGCCATGCGGCCCGGGTCTGTACTAGCCGCGGCTCGCAAGCTTCGGGGCAGCCAGGCTGGCCGAGGCGAGACGCAAGTGAGCGAGCTGGCGGTGGCGTTGGTGGGCGCGAGCCAGCACGGCTGCACCGCATGCCTCTGCTGCTCCGTTTGACGTAAATATGTTTACCTCCTCTCCTGGAATCAGTATAAGAGCGGCAAGCAGAAATACACATCAGGCTGTCTGCCGTAATGGCTCACTGGGAGAGGTCTATTCGAGGTAGAGTCAAAATATGGTTGAAGTGGCTCTGAGCATTATGGGACTTAACATCTGAGGTCATAAGTCCCCTAGAATTAGAACTACTTAAACCTAACTAACCTAAGGACATCACACACATCCATGCCCGAGGCAGGATTCGAACCTGCGACCGTAACGGTCACGCGGTTCCAGACTGAAGGCCTAGAACCACTCGGCCACTGCGGCCGGCCGAGGTAGAGTCGTCGCTCTCACTGAGGAAGGAGGATGTTCCATCAGAGATGCTGGCAGACGGTACGGCGTACCACATACCACTGCAGCGAGATGGTGGAGAATCTGCCTTGGAAGAGGCACCATCAACAGGCCTCCTGGCTCAGGCAGGAAGAGAGTGATCTCACAGCAGGAAGACAGGGACTTAGTGCCTAGGAGCAGAGAAAATCCCTTTCTGAACGCGAAGCAGTTGAGGCGGGAGACCAACTTCCCCGGCTCCAGTGACACGATTCGCCGAAGGCTGAGGGACGCTGGACTGCATGCACGACGATCCGCCGTGAAACAAGAGCTCAGCGAAGACAACGTTTTATACCGGCTAGCATTTGCGGAGCTCCATCTGAGGGTGTCGTGGGACAACGTCATTTTCACTGATGAGAAGGTGTTTTCCACCAATACCGACGGTCCACGAATCGTTTTCAGGCCGCAAGGGACTCGCCATCGAGGCGAATATGTAACCACGACGAGAAGAAGTGGCCGGCTATCTGTTACCTGCTGGGGTTGGAAATTCGAGAGAGGGGCGGGATTTCTTCACACGATAGAAGGAACTTTGGACAGCGCGCAGTATGCCCACATATTGGAAAATGTGATACTTCTGTCAGTGCGAATGCTGTACGCACAAGGGGACGTCACCCTGGAAGAGGACCATTCTCGCATTCACAAGTCTGCATTTGTTCAGCAGCGGCTCTCCACAATAGGCGTCAACGTCATGGACTGGACGCCACGGGTGGCTGATACGAACTCCATGGAAAACATGTGGGCTGAGGTTGCCAGAACATTAACAGAGAACTGGCCACGAAACCAACCAACTACTGCGGATGCTCTTTGGGACTGCGTCCTGGAAACCTGGGAGGAAGTTGCTTCTTCAGGCTGTTACGTCCGACGGTTTATACGTTCTATGCCAAGACGCGTGATAGAAGTACAAAATTATGAAGGATTGTGGATAAAATATTAGAGTTCTTAAAATGTTTTGTTATGTCCTATTTTTCGTCATGTTTCCTCATTGGGAGCTAGTGGAAGATCGTGTGGCAACAGAAAAGATACAATTTGGGTTAGCTTTCCTTTGAGTTGCTCTTTTAATTCAAGTGGGTTTCTTTTGAATATACAGTTTGTTAAGTATTCTATTTTGATTTCATTTATACACTGTCTACATACTTACAAACTAATCAGTGTAGATGGACTCTGTCACAGTAGTTTTTGTTATTTCAAATACATGTCTCTCTTCCCCTCCACCCATGAATACACCCTCCGTCCCCCACACAATACGCCAACGATTTCATATTATGTTTACTCGCCGCCCGGGATTAGCCGAGCGGTCTACGGCGCTGCGGTCATGGTCTGTGAGGCTGGTCCTTGTGGAGGTTCGAGACCTCTCTCGGGCATGGGTGTGTATGTTTGTCCTTAGGATAATTTAGGTTAAGTAGTGTGTAAGATTAGGGACAGATGACCGTAGCAATTAAGTCCCATAAGATTTCACACACATTTGAACATATATGTTTACTCGTTGTTAATATCTCTTCTATTCTCTCTCACACTCTCTCTCTCTCTCTGACACTATCGCCGCAAACGCCCTTCTGTTACACTCCCCCAAAACTTTGTAAACAAATCTAGCGGTTTCCAATGACGTTACATTTTCTCTTTTAATTGCTGCTGTCTTTACTCTCGATCATTCCTCTCACCACCTATGAAACCGTATTCTTTGATCTCCCCTTCCCTATAACCCATTCTTCGTTCTGACAAGAGTCCTTCCTTATCTCTCGGTCCTAAGATAAAACGAACTGTGGCACACATCTAAGTAAGAAACACTTTGCAAACATTTCACGCTTATACTCGTATTTTGCACTTCTGCGCTTCTATCCATTCCCAGATCCCGCCCTCTTTCCTCTTACGCGTCCCTTGACTTCTGCATCTACATCTAAATGAATACTCTGCAATTCATAATTATGTGCTTGGCGTGGGGTTCTGTGGTCTGGTGGATTAATCTTGTATTGATGTGTAAAACGTGTAGGTTCATATCTCACGTCACGCGTAGATTTTTAACACACACAAGTAGCTCTCCTTCACCCCTAGTAACGCCAAGTGCAGAACGCCAGTAAGCTTTGTAGTTCAATATCCGCAGTAAAGATAACATCCCTTCGCTGCCGACTGGGCATTCGATTGAGCTGTGACAGATGGAGGAACCCCGTAAGGCAGAGACTCTGTCACCAGCAAGCCGTCGTAAACTTGAAAACGTATTTCATTTAATGAACCAATGACCATGTAAGTTCGCACGGCTCTTACTTTACTTGAAACTGAGACGTTGAAAATTGTGGTGCTGGACTGGGATTAGAATTCGATTTCACTGAGTTCCCGAAGATTGTAAACTCTTCTAGGCGTCTTCGGAAGGCCCCTATCTGGTTTCGAATCCTGATAAGCACAAAATATTCCATACTTCATTTCAAGCCCTGGCATTTGTACTCCGAACTACTGGTGAAAAATAGTTGCATTTTAACGTCTCTTTGTGCGTTGTCAGCTGTAACATGTTTGTTTCAACTCACAGCCACATGATGAGCTTTTAATCACAACATTACAAGATCAAACGTTTCCTTGCATCTTTTCAAGTTCAGACATTCCGCTCTATCCTACTGGTGATAACGGATTTGGGTTTGACGTTGTGTTCGTTGTGATCACCAACGACGACATGTTGTGGATTCAACTTCGAGCCAAAAGAATATTTTCCATCACATCATTGTAAGTACAAACATGACATTCCTAGCTATTACAGGAAAAGAATTTGATAGTTAAAGTTTCTTCATGACCACGTGCGCGGGGTTTGAATTCTAGTCAGCACAGAACCTTTCGTCGCCTGATGTCTAGATAAACAAGCGCCCATCTCGCTACTGGTGAACCAACAATATCTATTTATCGTCTGTTCCTGGCTAGAAAACGACGGTGCTAGATGCTGGGTTCGAATCCCAGTCCGGCAAAAACATTTCTAACGTCAATTAAGGTTCCAGCATTTCGCTATTGGTGAAAACATTTGATATTTAACTTCTGATTTTACGTACAGTCGCGCTCAAAAGTATCCTAACGACCTGAACTGCATTTCAACTGATTCCCATGCGACCTATATAACGCATCTGTCTAGCAGGTCCTCTAATCGCTCCTTGGTACAGTCGTTTGACAATTGAAAATGGTTCCAACAAAACACAACTAGAAAACACTACTCTGTATCGCAATAACTCAAGATGTAAAGTAATACCACTATACTACAAATATCAGGCAACACCTCATCACAGATAAGACTGTCCTTAAGGCTTGTAAGCTCACATTTATTGCAATAAATGTCATACCTGAAATGTTAGAACTCTCACTATTACGCCAGATAGGTAATGCACGTAGTAAGTTCGTCGTATTCATGATTTCCTCTTCAAAGTAACTTACCATACTTGTTATTTAACACAAAATGTCATTAAAAATTTAAGTTATTCACGAGCAGCTAGTTGAGAATATGTATGAATTTCAAATGACACGACGAACCGACTCGTTCTGCATATGGACTCAAATCCAGGTCATGCAAACTAAGTTTTCGTGACTGCGAGAAATTAACGGTCATTCCTTACTACGCATAGAGAGAGTAATATATCTCGATTTTAGACAGTCATGCAGGCTAGGCCGCGGTGGCCATGCGGTTCTAGGCACTTCAGTCCGGAACCGCGCGACTGCTACGATCGCAGGTTCGAATCCTTCCTCGGGCATGGGTATGTGTGATGTCCTTAGGTTAGTTAGGTTTAAGTAGTTCTCGGTTCTAGGGGACCGATGACCTCAGATGTTGAGTCCCATAGTGCATAGAGCCATTTGAACCAATCATGCCGGCTAAGATTTCGTGGCTCACGGAAATTAAGTCATTCCCGACTAGGCATAAAGAGAGTGATATACCTCATTTTTGGACAGTATCAGTTAGCAAATATCAACGTTAAATTACATAACGTAACATTTTTAACGGACGCGAATTCCTACCCATCATCTGTCGTCCCTGTTAACGAACTACGAGAGATGTTAAACATTGCTACTTCAAAAGTAAATTACTTGAAATACAGTGAGGTAAAGCTTTGTGTTGGACAGGGATTCGAACCCAGAACCTAATCGGATTGTTATCCAAGCACAATCAACTTTGACATATCGGATTTTCTCGGCAGTAGCTAGATGAATTAACTGAAATGACGAGACGAAACATTAATTTTTCCTTCCCAGGACTCCAACCCGGCACGTATCGCTGTTGTAATATAGAGAAACGGAACGTTAAGTATGGGTTTGTTATACCAGCAGCGACATGTAAGCATGTTTGAACTAGAAATAATATGTCGAAGTGTTCAGTGCTGACTGAGAATCGAATCCCAAATATATCGTTGTTGACTACACACAAAGAGACGTCAGCTACCTAATTCTTCTCCACGAGCAACTCGGAATAATATCCTTGAACTTACAGTGATCTCTCAAATAGTTCTGTGTCTCACTGGGACTCAAAAACGTCAGATATCGTTAGTGTTGACAACGAATGAAAATGCATTAAAAATAAAAATTATTATCCATCAGCAGATAGGTGTTCTCATGCTAGAGCTTGATAATACATAATGAAAAGTTTAGTGCTGGGCCAGGATTCCAACCCACTCATGCGCAATATATGGAGATGTTGAGGAATCTGCAGTTTTGAACAAACAACAAGTTGTAGTCGAGCTGTATTGTCCCGAAGGGATCAAATTCTGCCTTAAGGGCGGTCTGCGTTGCATTCCCAGTTCAGAACCAATTTTATCGACATACAGAGGCTCAAATAAAAGGTGAAATAAGTGTCCTGTGACCATACACAGGGTTTGTTTCGTCACTAGAAATAAGTAACTAGTATAAGAGAGGTTACTGGTGATAGATTTCCTACATGTCGCCACTCCTTACTTTACTGTGGTTCCACCTAACGTCTACTTGGTAGAGAAGGAATATCATGTTTAATGTGATTTTCAGACCACAATGCCATTATACCATCTTTACTTGGAGTAGCCAGAAGAGAATAGAATCTGCATCTCCCTATCAAAAAACGTCGGCAGTTAGAATCGAACCGAGACCAACATCATATGAAACTATCATCATTCCAACAGACCACCAAACCCTCTTCTCTACTACTCATTTCTCTATCATAACACCGGCACACAAGATGAGAATTCTGTTACACTGGCTGCCTGCAGTGGTTTGCTGGATGTTCTGTACATTCATTTACTTGGTTGACCGAATCGCCATGAACTAGCTGCCTTGGCTATCCAGTGCATACATGTTGTAATCACCGAAATCAAATAACGTAACCGCCACCTACACAGAACTGCCAACAATGTAGGATGCAGAAATTTAAATAGGAAATATTCCTTTCCATTTGAGTTACTCTATTGCGCTATCTGTTTGTTGAAACCATCGTGCAGTGCAAAAGAAATTCTGTAACTGTCTGTCTCTCAGAAGTCTATATCCGGCCATATGCACTATCTCACATCACTGTGGAATGCCGAAGTTCTGGAGGATCTGTCGTTCACTTCCAGAGGTGCTATAGCTACGTCGCAGCTGGTAGCGTAACCGTAAGCGTCGCGCACAGTTCATAAGACGTCTCGTGTTCTATTACATTTGCTACTTCATTTTTTTAAAACGCAATTCTGCTGTCTGCTGAAGTTAACAATTTAATGGAACTTTGAACACAATTCTCTTCACTTCTCAACCCAAAATAGTTCCATGTGGAAAAAAGGCTAACTACTGCGTCATTTTGTTCTTTTCAGGTATAAGAGACGGCCAGGCAGCAGATGCGATCGAAGCTTTTGTATTATGTATGGGGAGAGTGCATCGTGCCAAAATAGTCAGAAAAGTATTTTCTACATTAGGTGTCGTCTAGTATTGGCATTTTATTCTTCTTCTAACCTTGTTTGACAGATTTAACCTAGAAAAAGTTTTCTACATGCGTGTAATCAATGAACTGCATGTGCATTGTCAAACTGTCATAGATAACACCAGAGAATTCGCATATATCGTTGATGATTAATATCTCTCTCATGTTTAGTATTTTTTCAACAACACTAAATGGAACCTTACGAGAACTGTGCACTGTATTGTAAGAAATGAAATAAAACTACCCACGATAACCTTACGACGAAAGTAAGTCTGTTTTAACAAAACTGAGTATCTGTACACAAGAATGCCTCTATCTCCACGAATTAGTAAAATACTGCTCACCTAGATTTCGATTGGGTCTGTGTTTAAATGGTATGCTGTGTCATACTCAAAAGGTACGCAAACGTGTCATTTCATAAATAAAGTTACGTATTCCTAGAAACATAAAATTTGCTTGTCAGCAGCGGAAAGAGGCGGTACCTGTTGTGCAGCATTGTAAGTTTTTCACCATTGCACTTTGAGCTGAAAGTATTTTCTTGCGATTTGCTAATCAAATTATTTCCTTTATACTTATCAACCTGGCATGGGAGTCTTAAGTGAAGAACATTATTGAATTTCGTATCGTTGACGGTCGATTCGAATTTCTTCAGAGACGCTTGTATTGTATAGCAGCTTGACAGTCAGAAAGCCGAGATCTACGACCATTAACACAACTTACTGAGTCGAGTTGCCAGGAGGATATGATGTGTATATGTTTTCTTCTGATTTTGTTACAGAATGTTTTCTGGGAATTCAAAGCTTCATGAAATAATACACGAAAAAATCTCGCACGCTCTGTCCCTACCACAGGTAGGACTTACTATTTTCTTAACTGTTAGAACACGAGAGACGGGCGGTACCACGGTGCTACGAACACACTGCAGCTAGTATGCCACTCTCGTCATGGTATTGGTCGCTCAGCCTCATAAGGCATCGTGAAAGATATTAAAAGTTGTCACTTATGTGAAGAATAGCATTTCTTTAGCAAAAAATTGAAATTTCGGTCTCAGTGTCTTAGTTTACGTGAGGATTATATACCACTAGTCATTCAAATGGAAAGGGAATATCAAGTGAATTTAGCGAGTCAGTTCAGTACTGTCACAGTGTTACCAAATGTTTGTGACGATGTTGCCAATTCTCAGCTGTGCTAGGAACAGCTCTGTAGCGTTATAGGAGAATCCTGTGCTCGTAACATAGTAGGACACGGAGAGAAGGCGCGGGTTTGGTTATTACGCAGCGTTTTCTCCTACCAGCTGTGTCAAACATTAAGGTGTGTAATCTTCCATCACGATTAGAGTTTCCCACAAAATATATACGAATAAAACACTTACCTTGTTACTTTGTTACAAAATGTTATTTCAGTACAATAAAAAGTCTTTTTAAATCAACTTTGCCAACCTGTCACGAAAAGTAAGATAACAAACACTTTGCACCTCGAAAACGATTGCATCTATGTGCAGTCTTGTGATCATACAAGTAGAATTTCATGAATTGCACGAGAATGTAGAAAAATGTTGGTGCGAATGGAAGCTGTAAGAAACACAATTACCTAATTATTCTGTACCACGTAATAATCAATTCATTTGATTATTCAGAAGAGAAGAAACTAAAATTTATGCCCATTAAGACAGAAGCTAAAGTGCAGATGTGGGCACTGTGCAGATCTGCGCTTTTTCATCTTCAGATCTATACAAATAATATATACTAACCAGCGTATTCATTGCTTTCGAATTGTTTCCCTCTTGTTTAGTCTTCTTGTGATGAACTGGATCCACACCCTTGAGTCTGATTTTTTCTTTGTATCCTTCCATCTACTATCTTTGTGTGTTATTGTTTGGTGTTCAAAAAGCAAAATATTATTCCTGTTCCCACGAGGTATTAAAATGTGGTCGCAAAAATGCTAACGAATTATAATCAATGCAGTGAGTCGCCAATTTGTCTGTCGTCATGGTGTTAAGTGGACAGAAATAGTTGGGTATTATTGTCGTCTTTTCTTATTGAGATTTTCATATTACCCTGACACAAGACTCCGAGATCAATGTGTATATTCTCCGTGAAGGAACAGCCCACATCGGCGGCAATGAGTGATAGGAAAGCTATTGTGGGGTGATGAATAACAATAACAATGGTAGTAATTAAAATTAAGGATGTTTACTGCATTACAGACGATTAACAAAATAACTAAGAATGGCTGAGTGTTTAATTGGCGCACTGAGTAGGTGTTCTTACCACATTGATACTGAATTCTGTTCTAGTTGTTTGCAGAGAGAAAACAAAGAACGCTGTAGCCAAACATATCGCTAGTAGAAGGAGATATTACCTATCAAATATCCCTGCCTTACATCAAGAGACGAACATGGCGTCATTGAGCTGATATTTGAAATACATTTCTGTTTTCTCTCTCTCTTTACTTTTATTTTAATTTTTTGAGGAAAGCATCGAGTAGCGCGATAATAAGCAAGTAGGCATATAACCTGTTTACAGTTACTTTCAGCTGGATACATAATGCAAAAATACAACTTTTAAGTGTGCTATTGCGTAATTCCAGTTATTGACAGTGTATTCGTAAGCTTGCTCGCATTTGGTGGGGTGAAACCTATCACAGAAGCAAGCAAAACACAAATATTTCTTGCACCATGCGCAACACATAAACGAAATCTCGCTGCACTTACGTGTTGTCCGATATATTGCACGGAAAACATAACTGATTCATGTTGCTAAATACACCTCTATCAGATATCCATTTGGAAGCGTACCAAGTGTATAAAAGTATATCTTGAATTACGCAGAAAGGCCCATAGAGGTATTCGACTGAAACATAGTCATGACCAAAATTGTAACTGGGGTCGACAGCATCGTCGTCTACCACCTTGACAATCAAACGGTGACAGTGCTCGGCCGGTTACTTACGTTTACTGGTATCAAAGCTACAGCATGAAAACACAAAAATGTTAATAACCCGAAGATCATTAGTTTTGGAATCCATAGAAAGTAAAGCAGTCATCAGTCGCAAGAGTGGTTTGAACACCACAGTGCTTTAATAGGCACGGACTTGTTGGAGGTGGTATGCTGTTGCTTTCATCCGACCTTTGAGTTGACTTACCTAGCCAGTTAATAGGGGAACCTACAATTTTACGTGGCTTTCGGACCGCAGTGCAACTCGGCATTTTTCATATCAACAAACACTGCCCCAGGGAAAATATGTGTAAAACGGCATATAAAAATCGTCGGACTGGTGAGGGATCGAACCTTAGGCCTTCCTATCCATAGTCTTGCTCTTTACCACCTTGCCACCACGCAGCCAACACTGTGGTTTCTGCTTGCCATTAAAATTAAGGATCTCTCGTTTGTGCCTGTGTTGGCAGTTGCGTGTCCCTTAGGAGACCTTACCTTTGGGATTACCCTAGTATACGTGTGTGTAAACGCCTTCCAATGCCCACTCAAGGTAGACAAGGATACCTAGTGTAGCTTCAATATTACAAATACGCCTCTGTTTGTGGATGAACGCCGACTTAGGTTGATAATCATTTTGAATATTTATCAGTACTGTTCCCATTGGTGTGAAACTCGTTTTCTATCAATGATTCCCACAGCTACAGGAACACTACTTTAATACCTCTTACACAAAATACTTACGCAGTGCTATCAGACGAAAAGATCTACCTGACACAAACTGTGGGAAGTTTGTTTTACAACCGTCGTACCTGTGATAAAGAGCTTTTCCTATTTGAGATATCTGTGAACGTTGCTGCAAAAGACGATTTAAGAAGAAACTAAATTCCTTCAGCTACGCCAATGTTTAAAGAAATCGTGTTAACGGCACTAAATCGTGGTTTGTAAATCGTTTACCAGCCGTACTCTGCCGCATTTCGCTGGTTCGAAGGCAAAAAGCTTACTGACAAGTTTCAAAGAAGGAAAGGGGGGACGTAATGTCTCCCATTCGAAGGTCATGCTGTTTTACTTAAATGATTACAAAATCGGGTAAAATGAACAATGAGGTTGTCAGTATAAGCACATTACTGTTGTCAATATGATGTTGCACCGCCCAGGGCCTGTAATGATAAAGGGCCCGTTTAGGTCAGGCATATTGTATACAGAAGTGGAAGAGAGAGCACCACTAAATTCTACAATCCGTATGCATTGCATACACACAGAACTTACTGTAACAGTGTACTTATGGAACTCAATGAGTGAATTGCATGTTTTCCGGTGAGAAACCGCACAGGCAAACAGTCTTCGCTGCATTAGGTTACTTAAACTGGCGTCACTTTGAGGTAGAATTTATGGCCAGCGACTAAGTGTAAGGACAGTGAGTCGGATGCGGGTTTAGCGACTGTGAAATACTTTCCCTACGTTATGGAAGCGAATGTTAAATTTGAACTAATGTTGCGAAAATTTTGGACTTGCATAGCTTAGAATGAAAATCTTTCTGTTTATTGCAAAGGAAAACAATTGATTTTCTAAAACATTCTGTGTCATATACAACTTGAGACGGGTCACGTCGACCAAATCATATGGAAGAACCGACAGCGACGTATATTGGAAGGCAGTAAGATCCCTTGGCTTTTGGTTTGGCAGCATTCGACGGCCAATTCTAGGCGCAAGTAAATGAAGGAAGGCAACACGTTTTCGTTATCAAGTAACGTCTTCATAAATTACTTTAGTTTTAATGTGATCCACGAGTAATTGCTGATGTTTGATATTAACATGAAAAGAATTCCGTAGACAGGGAAAGAACTTGTTCTAGGGCAACTACTTCTATAATGACCAAATAGACTTAAATGATCTTCAGGCACATGTGTTCCAGCCCCCCCCCCCTTTTCTCTCTCTCTCTCTCTCACACACACACACACATACAAACACCCACATTCTCTTTTTGTTTTTATAAGTTTGTTGTGCTCGACTATCGGCGAGGTACGAAAACGTCCGTGAATGAGTTTCTTAGTTTTGAGTACAGTTACGAAAGAAATATAAAAACAACTATGAGAGTTACTGATTTATGATGCTTAGTAGCAGTCAGTTCTGACTATTATTAGCAACTTAGCTGCAGTCCCTATACCTAGTTACAAAAATGCGAATCAGACGCATTACGTACTCCAGGCCGTAGCAAGTCTTTGAGGCGCCAGCTATGGTCACTTCCCAGCCCGCTGTAGGATCACATCGGTTCGTCTTCTTCCTGCTGGTAATGTAACTGAGATTTGGCAAGAACGCAAGGTATGTTTGACAACTCTGTGATCGACGAGTTACTTCCTGGTGTGCGCGGAATTAAGCGTCCAAGTTCACTTGATTTCTCGTGTCATTTCCATTGATTAACCTGAGTTGTTATCGCTTGAGGTGTAACAGAAGATTGTCTTCTAGCTACTATTGCTCTCGTAAGAGGAAGGCGCAACCCATATCTATCCGCTAGCTATGTGTTGACGTGCTGACCTGTGAAAACGCGTGTGTTATGGTTCGCGGTTCTAGCCTCGCTGAATACAACGTTTTTATCCCTTCTGTGTAAGAGCTGCAAGCAGTCAGATCAAACATCGATAAGCAAATCGTAACAAAATACTTTCAGCTCAAAGTGCAATGGTGAAAAACTTACAATGCTGCACAACAGGTACCGCCTCTTTCCGCTGCTGACAAGCAAATTTCGGGTTTCTAGGAATACTTAACTTTATTTATGAAATGACACGTTTGCATACCTGTTGAGTATGACACAGCATACCATTCAAACGCAGACTCAATCGACATCTAAGTGAATAGTGTTTTTCTATTTCGTGCAGATAGAGGCACGCCTGTGTACAGATACTCAGTTTTTTTTTAAAACAGACTTACTTTCGTCGTAAGGTTATCGTGGGTAGTTTTATTTCATTTCTTACAATACAGTGCACACTTTTCGTAAGGTTTCTTTTAGCGTTGTTAAATCAATACTAAACATGAGAGAGAAATCAATCATCAACGATATATTCGAATTCTCTGAAGTTATCTATAACAGTCTGACAGTGCACATGCAGTTTATTGATTACATTCATGTAGGAAACTTGTTCGGAGTTAAAGCTGTCAAACAAGGTTTGAAGAAGAATAAAATGCCAATACCAGACGACAGCAAATGTAGAAAATACTTTTCTGACTATTCTGGCACGATGCACTCTCCCCATACATTATACAGAAGCTTCGAGCGCATCTGCTGCCTGGCAGTCTATTAAACCTGAAAAGAACAAAATGACGGAGAAGTTAGCTTTTTTTCCACATGGGACTATTTTGGGTTGAGAAGTGAAGAGAATTATGTTCAAAATACCATTAAATTGATAACTTCAGCAGAGAGCAGAATTGCGTTTTACAAAAATGTAGTAGGAAACGTAATAGAACACGAGACGTCTTATCAACAGTGCGCAATGCTTACGGTTACGCTACTAGCTGTGACGTAGGTACAGCACCTCTGGATGTGAACTACAGTTGCTCCAGAACTTCGATATCCACAGTGATGTGAGATAGTGCATATGGCCGGATATAGACCTCTGAGAGACAGACAGTTACAGCATTTCTTTTGCACTGCACGATGGTTTCAACAAACAGATAGCGCAATAGAGTAACTCAAATGGAAAGGAATATTTCCTATTTAAATTTCTGCATCCTACATTGTTGGCAGTTCTGTGTAGGTGGCGGTTACGTTATTTTGTTTCAGTGATTACAAAATAGAGTCGAATGTATGCATTGGGTAGCCAAGGCAGCTAGTTCATGGAGATTCGGTCAACCAAGTAAGTGAATGTATTGAGCATTCAGCAAACCACTACAGGGAGCCTGTGTGTCAGAATTCTCATCTTGTGTGCCGCAACGGTGTTGTAATAGAGAAATGGGTAGTAGAGAAGAGGGTTTGGTGATCTGCTGGAATGATGATAGCTTCATACGATGCTGGTCTCGGTTCGATTCCAACTTCTGCCGATGTTTTTTGATAGGTAGAGGCAGATTCTATTCTCTTCTGGCTACGCCAAGTGAAGAAGGTATAATAGCATTGTGGTCTGAAAATCACATTAAACATGATATTCCTTCTCTACCAAGTAGACGTTAGGTGGAACCACAATAAAGTAAGGAGTGGCGACATGTTGAAACTCTATCACCAGTAACCTCTCTTATACTAGTTACTTACTTCTAGTGACGAAACAAACCCTGTGTATTGTCACAGGACACTTATTCCATCTTTTATTTCAGCTTATGTATGTCGATAAACTTGGTTCTGACCTGGGATTGCAACTCAGACCGCCCTTAACGTGGAATTTGATCCCTTCGTGACAATACAGCTCGACTACAACTTGTTGTTTGTTCAAAACTGCAGATTCCTCAACATCTCCATATATTGCGCATGAATGGGTTGGAATCCTGGCCCAGCACTAAACTTTTCACTACGTATTATCAAGCTCTAGCATGAGAACACCTATCTGCTGATGGATAATAATTTTTATTTTTAATGTATTTTCATTCGTTGTCAACATTAACGATATCAGACGTTTTTGACTCCCAGTGAGACACAGAACTATTTGAGAGATCACTGTAAGTTCAAGGATATTATTCCGAGTTGCTCGTGGAGAAGAATTAGGTAGCTGACGTCTCTTTGTGTGTAGTCAACAACTATATATTTGGGGTTCGATTCTCAGTCAGCACTGAACACTTCGACATATTATTTCTAGTTCAAACATGCTTACATGTCGCTGCTGGTATAACAAACCCATACTTAACGTTTCGTTTCTCTGTATTATAACAGCGATGCGTGCCGGGTTGGAGTCCTGGGAAGGAAAAAATTAATGTTTCGTATCGTCATTTCAGTTAATACATTTAGCTACTGCAGAGAAAATCCGATATGTCAAGGTTGATTGTGCTTGGATAACAATCCGATTAGGTTCTGGGTTCGAATCCCTGTCCAACACAAAGCTTTACCTCACTGCATTTCAAGTAATTTACTTGTGAAGTAGCAATGTTTAACATCTCTCGTAGTTCGTTAACAGGGACAACAGATGATGGGTAGGAATTGGCGTCCGTTAAAATTGTTACGTTATGTAATTTAAAGTTGATATTTGCTAACTGGTACTGTCTAAAATCTAATCGAGGTATATTACTCTCTGTATGCGTAGTCAGGGATGACTGTTAATTTCCCGCAGTCACGAAATCTTACTTTGCATGACCTGGGTTGGATCATATGCAGAACGAGTCGGTTCGTCGTGTCATGTGAAATTCATACATTTTCTCAACTAGCTGCTCGTGAATAACTTAAATTCTTAATGACATTTTGTGTTAAATAACAAGTATGGTATGTTACTCTGAAGAGGAAATCATGAATACGACGTACTTACTACGTGTATTACCTATTTGACGTAATAATGAGAGTGCTAACATTTCAGGTATGTCAGTTATTGCTATAAATGCGAGCTTACAAGCCTTTAGGACAGTCTTATCTGTGATGAGGTGTTCCCTGAAATTTCTAGTATCGTGGTATTACTTTACATCCTGAGTTATTGCGACACAGTGCAGTGTTTTCTAGTGGTGACTTGTTGGAACCATTTTCAATAGTCAAACGACTGTATGAAGGAGCTATTTCAGGACCTGCTAGACAGCTGCGTTATGTGGGTTGCATGGGAATCAGGCGAAATGCAATCCAGGTCGTTCGGATAGTTTTGAGCATAGCTGTACTTTGTATACAATCCGATTAGGTGCTGGGTTCGCATCCCTGTCAAAAGCTTTATATGATGGCATTTCAATTTTAAACATGAGCATACCTTGTTCCTTGTGAATGACGCCATATTTAACGTCGTTGGGTGCAGTTCCCAGGACGGTAACTGTTATGACAGGATTGCAAATTCAGTACAAACATTTTCGTCATTTATTTTCAAGATCTGAATTGATAACCGATAATGGTGCAAACGCCTATACTTCACGTCTCTTTATGCCTAGTGATCCGGTCTCAATAAGGCACAAACAAACCTTAGCTTGGTTAGCAATGTCTATAGGTGCTGGGTTTGAATCTTGGTCCAGAAGGACGACGTTGCTCATGTCATTTAAAGTTCAAATTTGTGTACACGTAGCTGTTGAAGTGTTACGAGAACAATGATATTACTGGTGATTCGCTGTTAATGTAGAGATTTTCTTAGAGTGCTTGTTGCCATTAATCACGTTTTTCTACTGGCTCGTCCAATATCCAGTTTCCACAGCCACTCGCCGTTGAGCGACCTTCAGCACGTGGATGGAAAACCTTTTAGAGAGCGAAAAACTTTTTCCAATTGTCGTACAGCTTTGTAACTCCATATATTGTCTCCAGTATTTATTTTTGACTAATGATTACTGTACGATATATGTAAAATAATCAGTTTTCTCAGAACTTTTGGAATGCCACTTGTTGTAATTGAGGTTAATTTATGAGTGATATGGGGTGTCTCATCGCTAAGAACGTGTTTTCTAATACACTCCCGGAAATTGAAATAAGAACACCGTGAATTCATTGTCCCAGGAAGGGGAAACTTTATTGACACATTCCTGGGGTCAGATACATCACATGATCACACTGACAGAACCACAGGCACATAGACACAGGCAACAGAGCATGCACAATGTCGGCACTAGTACAGTGTATATCCACCTTTCGCAGCAATGCAGGCTGCCATTCTCCCATGGAGACGATCGTAGAGATGCTGGATGTAGTCCTGTAGAACGGCTTGCCATGCCATTTCCACCTGGCGCCTCAGTTGGACCAGCGTTCGTGCTGAACGTGCAGACCGCGTGAGACGACGCTTCATCCAGTCCCAAACATGCTCAATGGGGGACAGATCCGGAGATCTTGCTGGCCAGGGTAGTTGACTTACACCTTCTAGAGCACGTTGGGTGGCACGGGATACATGCGGACGTGCATTGTCCTGTTGGAACAGCAAGTTCCCTTGCCGGTCTAGGAATGGTAGAACGATGGGTTCGATGACGGTTTGGATGTACCGTGCACTACTCAGTGTCCCCTCGACGATCACCAGTGGTGTACGGCCAGTGTAGGAGATCGCTCCCCACACCATGATGCCGGGTGTTGGCCCTGTGTGCCTCGGTCGTATGCAGTCCTGATTGTGGCGCTCACCTGCACGGCGCCAAACACGCATACGACCATCATTGGCACCAAGGCAGAAGCGACTCTCATCGCTGAAGACGACACGTCTCCATTCGTCCCTCCATTCACGCCTGTCGCGACACCACTGGAGGCGGGCTGCACGATGTTGGGGCGTGAGCGGAAGACGGCCTAACGGTGTGCGGGACCGTAGCCCAGCTTCATGGAGACGGTTGCGAATGGTCCTCGCCGATACCCCAGGAGCAACAGTGTCCCTAATTTGCTGGGAAGTGGCGGTGCAGTCCCCTACGGCACTGCGTAAGATCCTACGGTCTTGGCGTGCATCCGTGCGTCACTGCGGTCCGGTCCCAGGTCGACGGGCACGTGCACCTTCCGCCGACCACTGGCGACAACATCGATGTACTGTGGAGACCTCACGCCCCACGTGTTGAGC